>NC_054535.1:62408555-62683555 GCF_017654505.1 Polyodon spathula
AGCAGAAGTACATTTTTCGATGGCTTGCATTTGTAAATGGTTCTAATTACAACTAAACACATTGTGGACTGGTAAATAAAAATAATAAAGAAGAATACCGTTCTGTATAATCAAAATACAATTGTTTTCTGTGTGGCTGTCAATGTGACTGCTCCTGGGGCTTTTAGGTATAATGTAATATTTCTCCTTTATTTCTGCACTCCCACATTTCATGCTTTATGAGAATATTTACTACATACGGACAGAAAAGTACATGAACGCGCAGCCCCATATATGTCACACGAGTGGAGAAAATTACATTTTAAACCCAAAAAACTTAAAAATGACTGCTGCGGGGCTTCTAGTGTTTAAAGTTGCTGATTGGCTGTCATCACATTACAAGTTCTGCTTTCGATATGATTAAGTATTTTCATAAACTAAAATATCTCTGTAGCCTTCAGTTCAATCTTCTGATTAGCTACAATTGACCGACATAACATAAATATTTCTGAATAGCTATTTGACGGGGTACACCCCCCCCCCCCCCACACACACACACCGACATCATGTACTTGGACGTCCCCCTTTATTATTATTTGTTATATTATTATTTAAAATGTATTTATGTGTGTAAATTTATGTATTTATTTGTGTTTAATAATTTTTTTTTTGCAGCCTGCATGGTGTTAAACTTCTCCATCCATGCTAAGCTTGTGCAGAATGTCACAGTCTCCAGATTGATTAATTTTTTACTAATTTGGAGCTGGTCACATATATTAAAAACCTGCAGCTTTTAATATTTTAAGAGGCGAAATGAGAAAAATGAGTCGTGAGATAAAGAAACTAATATCTAAAAACAATTGCTACCCGTGCTGGTTTTACAACGTTTGTGCCATTTTGTTTGTGTTTTGTGAAAGCATTTGTGTTATGTTCAAAACTTTTGTTTTGTTTATTTATTTATTAAACCTGCACACCAGCGCATTTCACTCACCATTGTGTCACAAGCTACTAACAAAATGTTGATTACTACCAAAAAAGGTGTTGGAACTTTACATCACTTCATAGGATTAATCGTGGATGGTGGCAGGTGTTTATTGGCAGAATGCATCACATGATGTAATGCCCTACTTCCTATATGGTAGTATAAGGATGCATGTAACAATATTTTCGGGGCGCAGAAATACCAGCTCTGTACCAGGACAGGAAACTCCTTATCTATTTATGTTTGCATGAAAAGTTAATGAAAGGCTTATCCCAATGCCTCTTATGGTGACCTATAGACTGGACAGTAAAATAAAGGCAAACCACTTTATATGATACCATTTTTCTCATCACTTTCACTTGCAGTGGGATGTACGGTCCCTTTGCTAATTACTCCAAACTATTACACACAGAACAATGTCAAAATACCCAATGGGGAAAATCACCATTTAACAATTGTCAATTTCAGACAGCTGCATTACTTTTGCCTGCAGTCAGAGCTCGTCTGTGGTTTTAGCTTTGAATACCCACTTCCTGTCTTATCACAGACAGCCACGTTGCCCCTGCTTACTGTAGCAAAACCAACTTTTTACTCACCAAGTCTGAGCCTGTCTGCTTCTAGGAAAAGGATTCTCTTAACCAAAGCTCCAGTGTTAGCCTTTGCGGATGCTCAGAAACCCTATGCACTGCACGTAGATGCCAGCCTAGACGTATTGGGTGGAGTTTGGTATCAAGAACATCAGAAGGACTGCACCCTGTTGCATTTATCAGCCGGAGTCTGTCACCAACCGAGAAGAATTACCCAGCTCACAAGTTGGGGCACGGTTTGAGATAAGAACAGATAACAACCCCCTGACATATTTTGACCTCAGCCAAGCTAGACGCTACAGGGCATAGACGGCTAGCCACCCTAAGCAATTACAACTTTAGCTTGAAGTACAGACCTGGGAGGAGAAATACAGATGCAGATGCACTGTCAAGGCATTCTCATTCTGCACCAGCACCTGATGATGAATGGCAAGAGATCTCAGCACCTGGGGTCCAAGCTCTTTGTCAGACTGCATCTACAGATAAAAGAACAAACAAAATACCACCTGATCGTGTCATCGAACAATTAGGAGCTCTTGTGTCTGCAGTACCCAGAGCATACTGTCAACTAGCTGCCCTGGATACAAACCAGTTGCCTAATTTTAATCAGCAAGAATTACAGGCTCCCCAGAAAGAAGATCCTTGTATAGGAGAAGTGTGGCTAGCAGTCAGTCAGAGAGATCCAGACAGTGTTGACAGGACCACCCATGCTGACATCCCCCTTCTAATGAGAGAACGGGATAAACTTACACTTCAACAAGGATTACTGTACTGGGTTGTCAAACTATCAGACCGACCTGAAAGAAAACAGCTGCTGTTACCTAGACAGTTTGGCCTGATTGCTCTGAAGGCTTTGTACGATAGCTTAGGACATTTAGGTTTTGACAATACCTATGGTTTAGTACGTGAACGGTTTTACTGGCCACGTATGAAGATGGAGGAAGAGCAGTATTGTAAAACATGTGCTCACTGCATACAAAGGAAAACTTTACCCACTAGAGCCGTTCCACTAGCTCACATGCACAGTGATGGACCCATGGACTTAGTTTGTATGGATTTTCTCTCCATAGAGCCAGACACCCAGAATGTGTGCAATGTGTTAGTCATCACTGACCACTTTACCCAATATGCCCAAGCCTTTCCTACCAAAGACCAGAAAGCATCAACTGTAGCTAAAGTACTTTGGGAAAAGTATTTAATCCAATAAGGTTTACCTAGAAGGATGCACTGAGATCAGGGCAGAGACTTTGAAAGTCGTCTAATCCGAGAGCTTCTGACTATGCTACGAGTAAAGAAATCAAGGACGTTACCTTATCACACACAAGGGGATCTGCAGCCAGAGAGATTTAATACAACACTTCTCAACATGTTGGGTACTTTAGATCCTAAACAAAAATCTAGATGGAGTTAGCACATAAGTTGCCTCGTGTGTGGATATAATTGCACACAAAATGAAGCTACAGGTTATTCATAGTACTTTCTCATGTTCGGGTGTGAAGCCAGATTGCCAGTGGATTTATGTTTTGGAGTGGCTGCCGATGGTACCTCCAACACCTCTTACCTTCGATATGTATCTCGCATGAGACGAGAATTGCAAGCTGCCTATAAGTTAGCTCAAGCTACTGCTGCCAAAATGAACGAAGGTAACAAAGTAAGATATGATCAAAAAGTGCAGTATCATAGTTTAAATCCTGGAGACAAAGTTTTGATCTGGAATCTTGAATTTAAAGGAAAGAACAAACTTGCAAATCGATGGAGTTCACAACCTTACACTGTAGAAAGTCTGATGTCAGAGCTTCCAGAATACCATTTGAAACCTGAGAATGGAGAAGTTCCTAAAAAGATCTTGCACAGAAATCATATACTACCACTGGGACAACAAGTAATGCCTGATTCTGAAATAGACCTAATGCCTATACCTTGTCAGAGGGTTCTCAGACGCAGACAAGCAAAAGAACTGAGGAAAGCTGAACTTCAGTCAGCCAAGGAACTTGAATCTGCTCTAGAAGCTAATGATCAACTTCAAGATACCAACTATCTGTGCGAATGAGATTCTGAAGAAGATTGCAGTTTTCATGAATCAATTGACAATCCTCTGTGACACCTGAGGTCACTGTTCAATTAGAAGAGACATTGCTACCTAATAGCTCTGCTGGGACTACACCTTTAAATCCAGATGCATCTGTGTTTGAACCGTCTAGTGACTTGACAGTGGAGATGTCTACAGCCTTTGGAAGTTATCCTGAAACCAATCTTGCTGAGGGAGAAGATGATACAGAGATAATTACTGCTACTGAAAGTAATACCAGGATGGATGATGGTCCTGCTGAAGAAGTAGAACTTCCCATGAGTCTGAAGGAGAGGAAGAGGTTCCTGCCATAAGGAGATCACACCGAGAAAGAAGGGCACCCATATGAATTACATATGACTGTCCTGGAGAAGTTAGGAAAGAAGCAGTGACTGTTAAAAGGACTTGTATTTTTCCACCTGGAACTGATACACTTATTGTGCCACTCAAAGTAAGACCTTCATGCCATACATGGTGGTGTAATAATCAAGGTCTATGTAAAGTATATACTATCTTACCTGGTGGTAGATCTGCATGTTAATGCCAATCTTGCAACAACATTGTAAATAGTTAATATTTGTATGCTTAACCCATTTTCTTTATAGGAACCGTCATGGGGGCAATTCTTAGCGAGGGGACAGTGTAGGCTCCTTTAAAAATCGGCGATTTTTGGCTACATTAGATAAACTACTCGCCCCATAATGCAATTTCGCACCCAAAGTGATTGAACGTTACACTAAAGAGTGTCAATCAATACAGAGCGCTAATCAGGAAGGAGAATTGCCTGGACATCCCACCTTTCACAGACGCTGTTATAAGGATAAGCTCCGCCCAGAACGGGGGCTTTTGGTGTCTTTTTCTCTTGGTTTTGTGGTGGGTAGATGTTGTTTCTGCGAAGGAGAAAAAAAAAAAAAAACACACACATTCGCATTTCAACATAATATAGCATCAACAGTATGAGTTAAAATTGTAAACGCAGGTTCATTTTATTAAGACTACCATCGTGACTCGCGTGACGGCCTGACTAGGGTAATTCCAGTTGCTGGCGCATACTCTAAAGAGGTGTGTGTGCTGAAAGCATCGGACTGACGTTTTCCTACAACCTGCCTGTGCACTTTTTTTCGGAACTCCTATCCACAACATCTACGAAGGAGATTTGTGAGTAGCAAATAAATAAATAAATAAAATAAAGTCCTCCTCATGACTGAAAAAGAAAATACCACGAGGTGGGTGAAAGCAATTGGTTAATGTTAACGTGCACCAACGGAAAACAAATAATAAAATGACAGTATGGGCCCCAACGAGTCATGCTAGCTCCATATAGAACAAAAGAAACAAGGTTTACACCAGTTTGCATTGCATTGGACTTGCTTTTGTTTTCTTTTTGAATGATATATGGTATGTAATGTGTTATATAGGGATGTTATTGTTTAATTTACGGAAATCTGGGTTTATAGAAGCTATTAAGAATAAGAGTGGAACGTGTCTTGTTTTTCTTACATTACTGCAGTACTGATATTATAGAGTTTTGAACTGGTATAAAAAAAGAAACCAAAACCAATTGTCATTTATAAAAGTATTATTATTATTTTCTGGGGTTATTTTGAAGTATTGATTTTGAGAATTAAAACTAGTCTAAACAAATGTATTTAAACATTTAAGGGTGTTGATAATATTTAAGAACACTACCAGATATTTAAGTATTAAATGAAATAGTGCTCTTTGACATTAAGTTGAGTCTATTATTTGTTTTTCTCATGTACAGTCAACTGTGTGTTTCATTGGAGTTGTGTGTGTATTTAACTGTTTAAATGTATCACTGCATATTACTGCTGTAAAAGAAAAAAGCAGATATTTAAATTTCCTGGGAGATACTAAAGTGGCACATTGGTTTAAAGTGTATGGTATTATCATAGTCGTTGTTATTCATTCTTGAAGATATCTTCATAAAGAATAGGGCAATACCAGTCAGCTCAACACCAACCACTGGGAACCAGGATCTTCTTGTATGCATACTACTGTAAACCCCAAGTCAAAATCAGCTAATCAGACAAGTAAATAAGTTCTATATATTGCTTGTTTTGCTCTGGTAGCACAGAGTGACCAGAGTCGGGTTATATATATATATATATATATATATATATATATATATATATATATATATATATATATATATATATATATATACACACACACACACACACACACACACACAGTGCCTTGCAAAAGTATTCAGACCCCTGACCAATTCTCTCATATTACTGAATTACAAATGGTACATTGAAATTTCGTTCTGTTTGATATATTTTTTTTAAAAACACTGTAAACTCAAAAACAATTATTGTAAGGTGACATTGGTTTTATGTTGGGAAATATTTTTAAGAAAAATAAAAAACTGAAATATCTTGCTTGCATAAGTATTCAAAACCTGTGCTGTGGAAGCTCCCAGTTTGCACCGATGAAAGAAATTGCCCTAACGAGGACACAATTACCTTACCATTGGCCTCCACCTGTGAACCAATAAAGTTGCTGTCACATTTTCTGGATAAAAACCCCACTGTTGAAGGATCATTGGTAAGGCTGTGAATCTGAAGGAAAATGAAGACCAAAGAGCATTCTACAGAAGTTAGAGATAAAGTAATACAAATGCATAGATTAGGGAAAGGGTACAAAATAATATCCAAGTGTTTGGATATCACAGGGAGCACAGCTGGATCAATAATCAGGAAGTGGATGCTGCATCACACCACCCAGGCACTGCCAAGAAAAGGCCATCCCTCAAAACTCAGCGCTCAGACAAGAAGGAGACTTGTGAGAGAAGCCACAGAGAGGCCAACATTCACTTTGAAGGAGCTACAGAGTTCAATGGCTGGGAGTGCAAGAAAGAACGGTGCCACCCTCCCTACAGGCCAGTGGCCCATATATTATATATCATATATTATATATATATATATATATATATAGGCCATATATATAATATATATATATATATATATATGACTGGCAAAAAAAAAAAGCCATTAATAGATGACTCATTCTCCAGTTAGCCAGCCTCTTCTTTAACAAAAATGTAATATTAAGCAAATTGATTTGTTTAATATGTATTGCATTCATGGAAGTACATTAAGGCAAATGTAAGAGACAGTTTAATGGATTTAACATTAGTAATCTGACCTGGACTCTGTATAAATCAAATACCATTCAATTCCTAGCTAATGCATGCCCACTCATTCATTAATGCCATTCAGTCTAGATTATAAATATTAGTCAAAGAATCTGTAGTCCTTTCTTTCCACAGAGAGGGTAATTATTCAACAATAATAATGTATTATTTTGTTGAATCAAGATGATTTAGTTGTATTGATTTGCTGTCAAGGTGTGTGTGTGTGGGGTGCTCTCTCAGACAGTATGTGACAGGTAATAGTTATGGGACCTTGGCAATGTTGCGTGTTGTGTGTTAATGTTGGTGTATAGTCATTGGTGCACAGGATATATATGGGTCTGTAACACGAGTGGTTTAAAATGTATATTTGTATTTAGGCACAAGGATTGCACAGATTTTTTTTGTCTCTATTTCGGCTAAAGTGCCTTGTCCTGTGTTTTGTTTGTCTTTTACAACCTTTTGTTTTCTGCTCTGTTTAATTATTAAATGCTGAGCGAAAACAATCGCTCAGCTTCACCAAACTCCACATCTCAGTTGTTTATTTGTTGGTTCCTGGTTCTGGTCTGACGTCACCCACTACAGCCGTCTTTGTGACACGTGGTGTCATCATGGGATTACCAGCGCCTCCTAGACCGTTTCTTGTTTAAAAAAATGAGAGTCCAGCGCCCAGATGGGGGGAACGTGGGAATCCAAAGCCCGAGAGGGAGCTGCTCCCCCTTCCACCGGCAGAGGGTGAATGCCTGCTGGTATCACTTCCCCCACCATCACACCCCCTCGAACTCGACGGAGACGGAGATAGTGGTAGTACCCCCTCTTCGTCCTCGACGGGAGAGGGAAGTGGTCTTCCTGGTACTGATCTACGACCGACAGGAGCCGTCGGACCACGTATCCGACGACTCCTTGGGACCCTTGTTGGCGGACCGGCGTCACCAGATCTTCGGTTCCGGTGGTTCTGGACGGAGATAAAACAGGCCTCTAGGGACGTGTGAAGAAGGTGGGTTCCTCGAACCGGAGGATGCGGGTTCCTCGAACGGAGCGAAGGATGGTTCCTACGAACGGAGCGAAGGAGGGTTCCTACGCTTCGGGAGCGAAGCGGGTTCCTACGAAATCGGAGCGAGGAGGGTTTCTACGAACGGAGCGAAGTGGGTTCTTACGGACGGACCGTAGCGGACCCAAACGGACAACGAGGCTTCCTGGACCCCAGTGTCCTTGACGAAGCGGCGTGAGACGAACCGGCGTCACAGTCATACGGCCTCAGGGGGGAACCCAAGTCAGGGTTCAGTATGGCCGGAGTCCCCCCAGTGGGAGCTGCTGGCTATGAAGAAGAGGAGTTTGAGCGAGACTTTTGGGATTTTAAGCGGGAAGGTGGCCATATGTGGCAATTTTGCCCCGCCCCTGAAAATTTCTGTGTTGTATGTTGCTTGTTGCGTGTTAATGTTGGTGTATAGTCATTGGTGCACAGGATTTAAATGGGTCTGTGTAACACAAGTGGTTTAAAATATATATTTGTATTTAAGCACGAGGATTGCACAGCACTTCACGTGCAGGTAAAATGTAGTAATATGTGAGCATGGGGAATTGCACTTATTAATTCACATGCAGTTGTACCGAGACTCCAATTAAATGATTGATTAGCAATCGAGTCTCGGTACAGCTGCATAAAAGCAGCATGTTTTCACTCACCAGTGTCCTGTGTTTTGTTTGTTTTTTACAACCTTTTATTTTCTGTCTGTTTTGTTATTAAATTCTGAGAGCAAACAATCGCTTAACTTCACTAAACTCCACCTCTCTGTTGTTTATTTGTTGGTTCCTGCTTCTAGTCTCACGTCACCCACGTGACAGGGACTATCAAATTATCCTTTTAATTTGTAAAATTATGTAGGTCCTAAATCATGCAGGGAATTGGTTGTTTGCTGATATAAGCAGGAGCTGAAAGTTTTAACACTTGCAATTTCTCAGTTACTTATAAGCAAGGCATTTTTTTCAGGGGCAATCAAACATTTTCAGTATCGGAATTGCAACAAAGAGTTTGTAGAACAATTATGATGCAATGCCTGCCAATTAGCAGCCTTGTGCAGGGAACGTCTGCAAAAATACATCCACACCAGTCAAATATGTACTGAAAGTGAAGATAAAGCTTAGATAAATGTGGTCTTGATGCATCTCAACCATGATCCGAAGGTAACATTCTATAATGGTGACGACATGTAATAATGCATCATTTCTATCTGTCAGATCAGAGACAATGATTGCTGTGAGAGTATTATTGGAATAGCATGAGGTGAACACATGCTTTTGTGATGGCAAGGATTAGTTTCACAGTTTTTTGTAACAATATTTGAAAAGGCTGTCTGCTACTGCAACCTGTTTCTCTCATAATGTTGCAATGCTTTCTTTGGTAACACACGGTAACATTCTAGTTAACATGCATGCTTAAGATTTGTCTGTTTGTTTCAGACAGTTTTGTATGTTTTATTTTTCTCAAACCTTCAGGTTAAGCATGAAGAAAATCACAGAAATTTTTATTACATTTGATTGATAACAAACGTTTAGGCACAATAGCCATAATAATTGGAATCAAATGGTGCTCATGAGATGTTTTAGCATGCATTTGAGAAGGAAGGTATCTATTGAATAATGAAACCACCAATTCTGAGCCTCATTATTCAGGGTATAAAGGGTTTGCATTGGCTTCCTATCCAATCCCGTGTTTCCTTTAAAATATTATTGTTGACCTACGAGGCTTTGTCCGGTCAGGATCCTAGTTATATAATGGACCTTCTTAGCCCTCACATCCCTAGGAGGCAGCTTGGATCTCTAACTCTAGATTGTTAAAATCCATGCTTCCAAAACATGTAACACTTGGAGGGTGTAGTTTTAGCTGTGTTCCTTTTCTTTTGAACTCACTACCAACTTTCATTAGAATCCACAACAGTAGCGACATTTTAAAATATCCTTAAGACACACTTATTCTCTGCTGTATTTTTTAAACTCATAACTCTGCTGCAGTCTGCACTGTTTATTATAATATACTGTACATTTCTGATGATCGAGTTTATCTATTTGCGATTTTATTGTATTTTATTTATGTGTCTGTAGATTTAACTGATTACTTGTTATTCATTGTGTTTTGTAATGTTGACTTGTGTTTGATTGTTTTGTTTTGTAGAGCGCCTTGAGACACCTAGGTGTGAAAGGCACTATAATAAATAATAGTATTATTATTATTATATTATTATTATTATTATACAGTATATGTAGTTCTAGTTAAGCCTATGAATGATATTGTACATCACAGCATCTTACCATGGGCTGAATGTTAGATTATGTTAATTACCATTTACATACTACTTCTGAGTCATGGATGCTGGGAGCCAGTCCTCCTGCAAGTTGACAGAAATTAGGTTTGCTTTTAACAAGATAGTCATGAATTGGTAATATGTGGCATTATATTTGTAGCTAATCAGGCTTCAAATGTAAATTCCCTTGACAGGAATTACCTGCCCCACCCCATTCAGAGTATTTGCCAGATCTGTCAGTTTTCTGAAAAGTCAGTCAACATTGTTACAGGGTATTTAGCATTACTCTTAATTTATGGGATTATATAACTAGCATTAAAAAATAAACTATCACTATTATAACACTTTTTTATTTTTTAAATAAGGTATATATGTTGAAAATTGACAATGTTTTTGGTTTCTTTTTAATCACTCGATCATTCTTCTTTGACCATGACATGCTTGAGTGACTAGGACTGAAGCATATGCACTTAATCACCTAATTAATGAGACAGTTGATTAGGCACTGGATATGGAGTGATTTCAGCTGTTGAATTGCAAGCTTGTCTAAAAGCAATAAAGAAAATCACAGAAAAAAAAAAAAAAAAACATTATGCCACATCTATCAAGAGAGCGATACCTTTATGCAATCGGCATGTTGGAGGCTGGACTAGGGCAGCGTACTGTGGCTCACTGTCTTGGGTGCTCACAGCCAGCAATTTCAAACCTGCGAAATGGTATAACCAGACACACACTGTCAATGAAAGGCCACGAACTGGGAGACCAAGAGTCACAACACCTGCCCAAGATCGACCATTTCGATCGATCGTTTCGCAGCATCTTCGTGATGTCAGTTGTTAATCAGCACAATAGAAAGTCACCGCATCTGCTCTAAAACAGTTATTTTTCAATCGCATCTAGTGAATTTTATCCAAATATAAGTGATACGTTTCTTTTGATGCTCAGTATATAAACAGAAAAAAGAGTGACAAAACAAATGTAGTTAAGTGGATTGGTTTATAAATCAGGTCCTAACATGCTTTTTCCCAGCTAAAAGTTAGCTCAAACCATGTGGGGAACAGAGGTCGATTCACACAGGCAGATGTAACCGTGAACTCTCTCTTTGTGTTATTGTTAGAACACTGCATCACCTCTACACCTGCGCACTACAAACCATTTTGCCACAAGGTCATATTGATCTTCATTCCACCTAGTCGATTATAAGGCTGAATAGCCACTTGAATTAGTATTTTTAAATAGGGGGTAAATATTGTTTTGTTTGTATTTTGGTCGTGGTTGGCAGGGATGAGGTTAATTCCTGGCCCAGCCAAAAACGTGAGAATGTGGCTGCTCTCAATTAGAATGACTGGTGTGAACTGGGAGCAGCCACATCACTTAAAAGGAGAGCCCAGAGCTCCATTAACAGAGAGTTGAGTTTGGTGAGTTTTTGTTCTGTGTGTTGCTGTTTGTTTAAAAGATATGTGCAGTAAAGACGAATGCTCGGCCTGACAGCAGTTTTTGTGTTTTGTTAAACATTTATTTTGGCTCTTGTACCCTTTTGTTTGTGTTATATTTGTTTATTAAAGTGCACTTTAGTGCTTAAAAGGCAGCTTCCCTGTGTCTGAGTCTCCTTCCCTGCCAATAACACCAGGGCCCACAGGGCTATATTGTCACGGGGTAACATTGATGAACAATTGAAAAATAAAACTAAAAAGCAAGTGTGGAAGGGTGGTGGGTAATTCACTGACAAGGAGACAGACAGGTGTATTTGGAAAACACCACACAGGTGCCCAGTTTTATTTTAGGCCGGCTCTTTTCCTTTCCCTGTAATTTTTCCCTCCGGTAGAGGGCACTGTTGACCGTGGGCTGCCTATCAACGATGATAGACAGCACCACGGAAATACCACAGCTGGTACACGAACTTCAAATGCACTCGCAGGTGCTCAAAGAAATAATAATGAAAACAGAAGGCGAAAAGAACAAGGGAAAATAAAACAGTAATAAAACTACAAATAAAAGGTGCTGCACTCGGCAGCGTTATCCCGGTCGCCGCTACCCGCACGACCCGGATCACCGTCCTACTCTCTCGGCTATCTCGCCTGCTCTTTCACAATACGCCGGGGTCTGCCCAAGGGTTCCCCGCTCTCTCTCTCTGTCTCGCTGATTCCCGGTCCTGAATCAAAGTGTCCGCACCCTTAGCGCGTCTAAGTGGGCAGACCTGAGGAAACAACAGAGCGTTAATTTATAGGACCGACAATCACCCAAGACCCGCCTCTCGGCCATTCAGAGAGGGGGAAAGTCCACACTCCCACTTTCCCACCTCCCCGTGTCACTGCCATGACTCACAGGCGGTTGTTGGGCGACTGCCGCCCTCTTCCTGCAGCCCGTGAACACGCCAGCAGAGTCAGCACAGATCTCTCCCTGTTACATATCCTTCCCCTCAGAATGACACCACCGGTTCATTCGAAAATCTTACACCCCCATGCCTTCCCGAGAGAAAAAGTCTGCGTTTTGATGCAGCTTTCCTGCTCGGTGGACTACCCTGAAGGCATAGGGCTGCAAGGCCAAGTACCACCGTGTGATTCTGGCATTGCTATCTTTCATCCGGTGAAGCCATGCTAAGGGGGCATGATCTGTAACCAGGGTGAAGTGTCGCCCCAGGAGGTAGTACCGGAGTGACTCGACTGCCCATTTTACCGCGAGACACTCCTTCTCGATGGTGCTATAATTTTTCTCGCGGGGAAGGAGCTTCCTGCTGATATACAGGACTGGGTGCTCGCTTCCCCGAACCTCCTGAGACAACACTGCCCCGAGACCTGTCTCTGACGCATCCGTCTGCAGGGTGAACCTCTTACCAAAATCCGGGCTGCATAGTACTGGCTTACTACACAGCCTCCGCTTCAAGGCGAGAAAGGCCCTCTGGCACGACTCCGTCCACTGAACCGTATTTGGGGCAGCCTTCCGGGTGAGGTCTGTCAAGGGAGCAGCGAGCGTAGCGAAACTCGGGATGAACTTTCTATAATAGCCCGCTAGTCCCAAGAAAGAGCGCACCTGGGTTTTGGTTGTAGGAACCGGCCAGTCAGCCAAGGCTTTCACCTTAGCAACTAGCGGTCTGATCTGGCCGCCCCCTACTCGATACCCCAAATACTCCGACTCACTCTTCCCAATGGCACACTTCTTTGGGTTAGCAGTGAGCCCCGCCTCCCGCAAGGATTGCAGCACCGCCGCTACCTTACACAGATGACTCGGCCAATCCTCACTGTGGATAACCACGTCATCTATGTAAGCAGCGGCGTACTGCTGATGGGGCCGCAAGATGCGATCCATCATCCGCTGGAAAGTGGCGGGGGCTCCGTGCAACCCAAAGGGCATGGTCCTGAATTGGTACAACCCGAAGGGAGTCGAAAACGCCGTCCTCTCTCTAGATTCCGGAGTCAGGGGTATCTGCCAGTACCCCTTCGTTAAATCCAGTGTCGTCATAAAATGAGCCGTGCCTAGACGCTCCAGCAACTCATCTACTCGGGGCATCGGATAAGCGTCAAATTTCGATTTCTCATTGATTCGTCTGAAATCAATGCAAAATCGAGTTGACCCGTCTGGCTTATCGACTAAAACGATCGGACTGTTCCAGTCACTTTGGGACTCTTCTATTACCCCCAGTCTCAGCATTTCGTCAATTTCCACTTTTATTACCTGTCTTTTACGCTCAGGTATACGGTACGGCCTCTGGCGAACTAGCGCCCCCGGCTCAATATCAATGTGATGATGGGCTACTCGAGTCTGCCCCGGGACTGAAGAGAACACGTCAGGAAACTCCGCCACCAGACCGTGAGCCTGACATTTCTGCGTTGGTGTCAGATTCTCAGCAATCTGTACCGATCCTTTTCTTGCCAACACAGAAAGATCAGGTCCCAGGTCCGTGACGTCATCTGCATGCGCCACTAACAACGCCTCTGGCTGTAACCAAGGCTTTAAAAGATTGATATGGTAAATGTGTTTCTCTGTCCGTCGCTCCGGCTGGCAGATCTCATAGTCCACCTTCCCAACCTGGCGTGTAACCTCAAAGGGTCCTTGCCACTTAGCCAAGAGTTTCGACTCAGAACTGGGTAATAATAGAAGTACCTTATCCCCCGGCTGAAATGTGCGCAACCGGGCTCCTCGGTTATATTGTGTCTCCTGTCTGTGCTGCGCCTGCTGCAAATTGTCATGCGCCCATTTCCCAACAGACTCAAGACGTTTGCGCAGGTCCAACACATACCGGACTGTATTGGTCGAATTGTCCTGCTGCTCCTCCCACATCTCTCTGACCAGATCGAGCACGCCCCGGGGTCTCCGCCCATACAGCAGCTCGAATGGTGAAAACCCCGTAGAAGCCTGGGGAACCTCTCTGATCGCAAAGAGAAGGGGAGGAATCAGCTGGTCCCAGTAACGCACATCACTACGAATAAATCTGCGCAACATGTTCTTAAGGGTCTTATTAAAGCGTTCCACCAAACCGTCTGTCTGAGGATGAAACACAGAGGTCCTAATGGTCTTAATTCCCAAAAGCTTACATGTTCCGCGGATTAGTCGGGACATAAAATTGGTGCCTTGATCGGTTAGTATCTCTTTGGGAATCCCCACCCGGGAGAAAACCTTCACAAGCTCGTTGGCAACAGACTTAGCGGACATAGATCGGAGGGGAATTGCCTCTGGATAACGCGTAGCGTAATCCAGAATGACAAGTAGGTGGGTGTATCCTGCCGCACTCCTTTCTAGTGGCCCAACTATGTCCATCCCAATACGCTCAAACGGAGCTTCCACTAGGGGCAAAGGCACCAGAGGGGCTCGTGGAACGGCTCTAGGGCTGGCCTTCTGACATTCCCCACAACGCTCACAAAACCGCTTAACATCGCCATCCAGCCCCAGCCAGAAGAACCGTGACACAAGCCTTGCTTTAGTTTTATCCCTTCCCAAATGACCAGACAGGGGAATAGCGTGAGCCAGCTGCAACAAATCCTCCTTAAAGGGCTGAGGAATGAGCAACTGATGACGCACTTCACCGGTCTGGGGTAATTTATCAACACGGTACAGTAGGTCTCGATCAATTTCAAAGTGGGGGTACGTGGCGGCGCGTCTGGGCTCGACCACCCGACCATTAACCACCGCTGCTTGGTCAAAGAGCCTGCCCAGCACGTCGTCACGCCCTTGCTCGAGTCGGAAGTCACGGGAGCGAGCTAAGAAATCAGCTCCCATGGCTTCCAACTCGGGGTCAGGTCGGTCCCGAGCAGAGGCAGCCGAGCCAGACCCCTGCGCTGGCTCCGCGACCTCCCCCCCGGACTCTTCACCAACCGCCCCCACCTGAAACTTCTCCGACTCCCTCCATTGCCAGCCCTCATTCTTAGCGATCCGGCGCTCCCGTTTAGTTTTACGGGGTTTAAATTTATGGCAAAACCATTCTGGATCGCGAAAGGGAAAAATCTCTCCAATTACTTCCTCTTTCTTAGCCAATAAAGAAGACGGGGCTGTCAGAGCAGCCAACCAATCTTTAAACTGCTCACAGTCCCGCCCCAGAACTACTGGTACCGGCAATCGAGGACATAATCCTACCTGCACCTGCGTCACCTGCTGGCCAATAGTCATACACACACTTATCTTGGGATAGGAGCGGACATCCCCATGAATACATTTAATATGCACCCGTCCCAATATACGTTTATGCCCCGGTGAGATTAGGCTCTCCTGTACCAGAGACTGACTACACCCTGAGTCCAGGAGAGCCTGGGTTTTTGTACCATCCACTGTCACAGGAATAACAAAACCCGTGTGCTGAAGCGACTGAGGTAATTGAACGTGCTTACCTGGTCGGCTGAGGTCACACTCCATCACGGGGCAGTCCCGGGAGAGGTGGCCCACCTCCCTGCACGTCCAACACCTCGGTGGGCTGGTTTCTCTCCCCGAAGTTTTGGAAAGAGGGGGAAACACAGGAGCCATAAAAGGGGCTCGCCGATAAGGCGTCCGCGCGAGACCCCGGTCCGACACTGCAGCAGCCCGTGGGTATCCCCACCCTGCCCCAGTACCCGGGCAGGGAGCTCCCGCCGACACCCCCCGACCAAATCCTGGACTACCCCTTCCCCCCAGTCCCTTCGCCCTTTCCAGGGCCAGTTGAGGGGACGAGGCAGTAGCCACACTCCTCCCGGGCAGTTTCGCAGGCGTTGGCTCCGCTGCCTGGTACTGCTCGGCAAGTTCGACCGCCCGGTCCAGCGTGTCTGGTGCCTGCCGCTGGACCCACAGCCGAGGTTCCGGGGCTAGACATTCCAGGAAGCGCTCCACCACGATCATCTCCACCACCCTGGCTTTGGTGTTCAGCTCCGGGTTCAACCAACCCAGTGCGTAATCCTTCAGACGGTGGGCGATGGCTCGTGGGTGCTCCCCTACCGCAAACTGCTCCTCTCGGAATTTCTTCCGATACCCCTCCGGTGTGGCCCCCACGCGATTAAGGATGACGGTTTTCAGCGTGGGGTAATCCATCATCCGATCTGGGGACAGCGTTCTCGCTGCTGCTTGCGCCTCCCCCGTGAGCTGAGGAAGCAGGTAACTAGCCCACTGGGCTGGATCCCACCCGGCCGAGGTCGCCATAGCCTCAAACACCTCCAAATAGGCGTCAGGTCGATCCTCGGCCGTCATTTTTGTGGGGCGTTGCAACTGGGGGTCTGGAGCTGCGGGTCTTGCCGCCCCCTGCACTGCTGCGGTGAGCGTCTGGCGCAGGAGGTCCATCATCGCCGCAAACTGCGTAGCATCCATGGCTCGTCTGCTCCTTCTATAGCTGCACTGCTTGGGGCAGTGCCAGTGAATCCCACTTCTGACACCACGTGTGGAAGGGTTGTGGGTAATTCACTGACAAGGAGACAGACAGGTGTATTTGGAAAACACCACACAGGTGCCCAGTTTTATTTTAGGCCGGCTCTTTTCCTTTCCTTGTAATTTTTCTCTCCGGTAGAGGGCACTGTTGACCGTGGGCTGCCTATCAACGATGATAGACAGCACCACGGAAATACCACAGCTGGTACACGACCTTCAAATGCACTCGCAGGTGCTCAAAGAAATAATAATGAAAACAGAAGGCGAAAAGAACAAGGGAAAATAAAACAGTAATAAAACTACAAATAAAAGGTGCTGCACTCGGCAGCGTTATCCCGGTCGCCGCTACCCGCACGACCCGGATCACCGTCCTACTCTCTCGGCTATCTCGCCTGCTCTTTCACAATACGCCGGGGTCTGCCCAAGGGTTCCCCGCTCTCTCTCTCTGTCTCGCTGATTCCCGGTCCTGAATCAAAGGGTCCGCACCCTTAGCGCGTCTAAGTGGGCAGACCTGAGGAAACAACAGAGCGTTACTTTATAGGACCGACAATCACCCAAGACCCGCCTCTCGGCCATTCAGAGAGGGGGAAAGTCCACACTCACACTTTCCCACCTCCCCGTGTCACTGCCATGACTCACAGGCGGTTGTTGGGCGACTGCCGCCCTCTTCCTGCAGCCCGTGAACACGCCAGCAGAGTCAGCACAGATCTCTCCCTGTTACAGCAAGTAATTGAGCTGCAAACTTTTGAACATAAATGTTAGTTTTTTTCCTCACAATATCATTTGTTTTGTGGACATTGTTTTTCAACCTGCAATGATCATATATTGCCTTAATTACTGGTTAATATGGGTGAACCATATGCAATCCACTGAAATATGAATATATTTCCCTATACACAAGCAGCCATGGGTGTGGGACTATTGTCCCACTTTGTTGAAAACATTAGGGTGATAATATTTTATGTACTTGTAATTAGGTATACATTTTCACAGTTTTGATACCATGATAAATTTTCCATACCACGGTGTAACAGAAATACAATGATTCTTGGTTGTAAATCTCCCTCCCAACCTGTGAGGGCGCTAAGCAGCGATGGCAGAGTTCTTTCGACGGGCTGGTCTGACAGTACTTTCCCAGGGTTCAGGGGAAGTCGGCCAGCCAGGAAGGAAAAGGGGGTGAGACTCCTTTGCAATAATGGATTGACCCGGAAGGGAAACGACGTGGCAGCTGCAGATTGTTGAGACGGGTGCACTAATTTACCAAGGGGTCAGGTGTGACAGCATAATACGGGACGGAGAATCTTAATCTGTTCATTTGCATTGGTTAGTGTTTGTGAACCGAGAAGGACTATGAGAGACTCCGTAACGACTTTCAGTATTGTGAGTGTTTTGTTTATTTGTCTTTGTGTAATTCGTCTTGTTTGTAAACCACTAGACGGCTAACACGATTCTGGAGCTGTTGCCGAGGGCCAGCCCTAGTCGGAACAGCAGTGCACTACTGTAATAAACTGTATCACCGACCATGACCACTACTGCACGCACCCAGGGCTGGTGACCATGTTGGTATTATTGTGGGGCAGATACGTATTGTTTATTGTTTAGGGTCTAGAAGCCCGTTATTGTCTACCCGTGCAGTGCACATTGCTGTGTATTGCTGGGGGATTATTGTTTATTGGTCACCAGACTTGTATAAAACTAAAGCGCACTTTCCAAACTGGATTTCAAGGCTCTGTCTGATTAATTACTGCACTGCATCACTCCTGCACCTGCATCTACTCAACCACTTCTCACACACGGTTATTGAGTTTTCGGTTTACCGTGGTATGCAAAAGTAGTTTACGTGTTTTGTCCCTGGCTCCTAATTGGCGTTTGTTGCTTTGGTGTTTGATCAAAAAAACAAAGTCAGGCGGCAGTGAGGTCTGTACAAATGAGATATCACGTAGTACTCTGGTATAGCATTGTATCCCAATATTGCATAATATTTTATGAGCTGGTGAGAATAAGCATAGGTGCATGTACTGTAACCAAGAGCATTTACTGTAAATCAATGCTAAGATTATTTCTGTTTTGAAACATTGAATGCTTTATTTCTTTTTAGAAAAATGTTGTAAACTTTGCACTGCCATGTATTAAAGTATGTCCTTTTATATAGGATTTTCATTGTAATTTATAGTTGTAGAGAGAACAGGAAAATATGCTTCAGCAAAAACCCAGTTTTATTTTTTTATTGTAGTTCTTTAAATAGCTATGTGAAAAGCTGGCGAAAGGATAGAGGCCCAGAGACAGACTACAGTTCAAAAGAATAATACTTTTATTATCAATAAATACAAAAGGGCACAAGGGCCAAAACAAAGGTATTTATACACAAAAAAACAAAACTTACAAAATAAGTTTCCAGGCTGGGCAATGCCTTCACTGGACCAGAAAATTCAAAAAATACAAAACTGCAAACCAAAAAACCCAGCAAGCTCAACCATCAGCTCCCTCCTCTCTCTAATGGGAAGCTGAGGCCTCCTTTTATGTCAGGTGGCTGGGTGCTGATTGATAGTTAATTACTCCAATCAACCCCAGCCACCTGAACACAATAAACCCATGCAGGTAGGGGAATTTAACCCCATCCTTGCCAATCTATAAAGGCCAAAGCTCTGCTCTGCCACAAGCTTCTCACTGTCTTATTTATTGTTTGGTTTAGTAGAGTATGAACAAAATTGATTCAGTTTTTAGAACTTTTGTGTCACACAGCACGAAGCAGTAATACAAAAAACAGCTAATAGCTGTTATCATGTATAAATTTAAATTATTTGTTAAATAGCTTAACACCTCTCTCATCAAACACATTAAAATAAAAACATGCACTTTCCAAAATGAAATCTAAAGTGATATTTAATACATAGTTTGTCCATTGTCTTTATTCTGGGGGGTTGTTCATAACGTTAAATGCTCAAGATGTACAGAAGTACCAACATTTAATTGAGTAAAACCTTCAACAAAAAACACCTTAATTTGTTTTTGTGACTTCTAATTGAGATGTTTGTCTATGTATTTAACTGTTTATTTTTAGTACTTCTCTGTATTTCAGAGATGCTCTGGACCCTCTACCAACTGCACCACTGCTTATAACCAAACTCCTTTCTGTATCAAAGGAAATAACTTATATGATGTAGTAAAATTCTACATTAAATGTAAGCAAACTGCAAATAACTATGTAAACAGCTACCCTAAAACAAGAAATCTGTGTTGAACATTTTAGTAAAATGCTAATATAGAATTTTAATCATGTACATATAAAATGTTAATGAACACACTTAGTTTGAAGTGTTACTCTTCCTTCCTGTGCATAACCTAGGAATTAGCAGCTTCTGGTAAATTAACAGGCGTGCACAGCTCCACTGCTGCTGATAGAAGGTCAAGCAAATTCTTGTAACACTGTAATGGTTCCAACCTAATTGCAGTGATTACCACTGCTGGTGAGGAGCACCTCTGAAACTGAGGTTGCATAAATTGGACGTCCACTACAAATATCAGACACTGCAGTGCAATCACACCTTGAAAATGATGAGTCATAAGACATAGGAAGTAACTGAGGTTTACAGAGAATGTGTTATATTTAACTGGGCATTGAGTCTTTGTTCTTCAGTGTAGCAGTATTCTTTTCTATTAAATCTTGCATACATAACCACAGTTGAGAAGCTCATACATGCATGGTTAAGTGTTTAATTTATTTTCTATAATTGTTGGTCAGAACTGTAAAGAGAAATGGCTATGAGGAAAAACATGTAATACCTTTGCTACAGTGAACAAACTATTTATGACCCTGTGAACAGGATGGCTTGTGGTGAGGTCAGACCAGGAAGAGACAGACAACAATACTTTGAGTTTATTATAAATAAAATATTGAAGAAACAAAGCACTTCTCACAAAAGTAAACCGCACAGGACAAATAAGTATCGTGCTGGTACAAAACCGTCTCCCTGGGTTGTGGGGGGCTGGTGTGGCACACCTTCAGTCGCTGGTGACCGATTGGACTCTCCTTCGGTCACTGGTGACTGATGCGGCTCTCCTTCGGGCCCTGGCATGGACCTGCCTACTGCCTGTGGATCTGGAGTAGAAGTGGCTCCCCCGATGGGAATCAAACCTGTGGAGGCATTCCCATATTTGCAGCCAAGTAGTTGATTACCACAGCTGCGATGTCTAAGAGGGATGCTGGGTGGTGTTGTTGTTCCCTGACTTCCCATCGCTCCCCATCTCTGGCATACAGCAGGTCGATTGCCATCGGGAAGGCCTTCATGAGGTCCATTTTAGGGCTCATCATCCAGTACCATATTCCCTCAGAGGGAGTTGGACACTTGTGCTTTCCCCTTGTGTGTACTGGACACTCGGGCTCCACCTTATTGGGCACTGAAGCTGGCACCTGCTTCTTCCTCTTCTTCCAGGGACATCTGCTCATTCTCCTCTTTTTTTTTTTCCTCTTTGGGATCGACAGTTCCACCTCCTGCCATGGAGAGGGTTGGTCGGGTGATATGTGCCGGACCTTGCCAATGGCAAAGCACTATTCTTCACCTTTTTATGCAGATGAGGCATATATCCATCCCTTGGTCCATTCTTCTCCACTCTCAAAGACAACACAAACAAAAAAAATCCTTTTAAAAATAAAACTGTGTAACCGCAGCACTTTTCCTGGCCAGCTTAGTGAAGGTGCTGTTTCCCACTTCTTGACACCATATGTGACACAATGGCTCGTGCGGTAATTAGGCCAGGAAATGCAGGACACAGAATGGTGAGTGAAATGTGCTGGTGCGCAGATTTAATAAAAAATAGACAAAACAGAAGGCTTGAAAAAAACACAAACACTTTCACAAAACACAAACAAAAAAGCTTGATGGCCAAAACAAACAGGCAAAACTAAATAAGTATCATGCTGGTGTAAAACCAGCACGGGTAATAATTGTTTTCTAGATGTATTATCTTTATTTCACAACTCAAGTCTCTCGTTCCGCCTCTGAACACACTCTCCCCATTCAGCCAAAGCTGTTGGTTTTTATACGTGACTGTCTCCAGATAGTAATAAATTAATCAATTATAGTACAGTACCAGAGCAATTGATCAGTCGATAGTTATCTACAGTTGTGACCCTGTTTAATTGCTGGTTTTATTACCCCACGCCTAGCTCTATATCTAACCCTAAGCATATTTAACATACTTTACTGTGAAACAGGTGATTGCAGGTGTTATCATGTTAATTGCCGTGTGTAATTGTAAATTATTCTCTAGTTAACATAATGCAAGACCTGAATGGAATCATGCAGCCTTTCAAAATAGGCATGAGCAATATAGTATCTACTATGTTCAATGTTTTAGCAGTATACTGTTATTGGCCTTACATGTTGGACCTTTGAGTATTGAGTCTTAT
The DNA here is from genome assembly GCF_017654505.1 of Polyodon spathula. Classification (NCBI taxonomy): domain Eukaryota; kingdom Metazoa; phylum Chordata; class Actinopteri; order Acipenseriformes; family Polyodontidae; genus Polyodon; species Polyodon spathula. Next base: position 62,430,863 of record NC_054535.1, read on the forward strand.
TAGCATTTATGTGGTATACATAAACTGTTTCACAACATTAACAACTGTTCACCACCATTCCCTCAAAAGATTATCAGCTAACCACTGAGAAAAACAGAATGTCAAAATATGAATTTGAAAGCTTCTCCATGGTTTTTTTCCTCAATTTGCAGCATTCCTGAAAAATCACAATTTAGTCACTAACAGTGGTAGTTTACATGATAGCCTTTTAATTATCCTATACCAAAAGATCTGTTTTAAGAAATAAAATCCCACACCAATAATTTTTCTACAAAATATTTAATGTGACAACAAAAGGCAGCATGTAGTAACATGTACTAATAATTACACTATGTAACATAATTTTTGTTCCTGGGTAGTAAGTGTTATTTCCTAATTGCTTATGCCTCAAAAGTATAGAAAATGGCTATTATTCCCCACAAACTTTGCTTTTGTGACCAGGACAGTGATATTTTGAAATTTACCTATTTCCAATGAGAAAACGGGCGAATGTGTCTTTTCGTTCACATAAAGTCAGAAAAAAACAACATATGAATCCAAATTAACATGTATTTATACTAAAGTAACACAAAAATGACAACAAAAGATTTAGAAGTGAGTAGTTTTTCGAGATTTACTATTACACTGTAAATCACTTTCACGAATCAGCCCCCAAATGTAGTCTCCCATCATGTTCTCGTTATACTGTCCTTGGTAGCAGCGTTCAAAGTCCAGTATATCCTGGTGGAAGCCGTCGCCTTGCTCCTCCGAGTACACTCCCATGTTCTCCTTGAATTTATCAAGATGAGCATCAAGGATATGGACTTTGAGGGACATCCTACAGCCCATTGTGCCGTAGTTCTTCACGAGAGTCTCAACCAGCTCCACATAGTTTTTGGCCTTGTGATTGCCCAGGAAGCCCCGAACCACTGCGACAAAGCTGTTCCAAGCCGCTTTATCTGTGGTCCGATGAAGACCCTGGCTTTGACCTTTGCCTCAGACAGCTTAGGGAAGAAGTCTTGAAGGTACTTGAAGGCTCTGACAAATTGTTTCATAAGGCCCAATTTGATGTGCAGTGGTGGCATCAGCACCTTCCGGGGGTCCACCAGTGGCTCCCACTTGACGTTGTTCCTCCCCACAGAGAACTCGGTCCGCTGTGGCCAGTCCCGCCTGTGGTAGTGCGCCTTGGTGTCCCTGCTGTCCCAAAGGCAAAGATAGCAGGGAAACTTGGTAAAACCGCCTTGGAGACCCATCAGGAATGCCACCATTTTGAAGTCTCCTATGACCTCCCAGCCGTACTCATCATACTTCAAGGCGTCCAGCAAAGTCTTGATGCTATTGTAATCCTCTTTGAGGTGCACCAAGTGAGCCAGGGGAAGAGACGGGTACTTGTTACCATTATGGAGCAGCAAGGCTTTGAGGCTCCTGGATGAGCTGTCAATGAAGAGGCACCACTCTTTCTGGTTACAGGCGATTCCGATTGCCACATTGTGGCAGAAGCAGAGCCCATCTTGACGTGTGAAGAAGCTGGAAAAAGGTTGGTGACGCTTCCTCTGATCTGCGACTTGCACACTTTCATCCAACAAGTGCCACTGCTTGAGCCTAGACGTCAAAAGCTCGGCATTGGACCTGGTGAGACTAAGATCTCTAATCAAGTCGTTGAGGTCTTTTTGGTTGGGGTAGTATGGGTTTCTCTCCTCAGCTCCAACTCTGAAATTGTCATCTGGATCTACAACGTCTTCCTCGCTCTCTGACTTGCTGCTCTCTTCTAAAGACGGCTGCTCTCTCTCCGGAGGAGTGGGTACGGGGAGCTCATGGCAGTGTGGCACCGGGGCGATGGATGAAGGAAGGTCCGGACACGTGATAGCAGGTGCATTCTTGCCAGTCCGACGTTTGGAAGGGTCCACTATGCAGAAGTAGCAGTTGCTTGAGTGGTCAGTGGGTTCCCGCCAAATTCTTGGGATAGCGAACTTCATGGCACTCTTTTCCCCTCTGTACCATCCTACAAAAATACATTTATTTCACCCATGACTAATGTGTAAGAGATTCTCGCAACATTTTTCATATATGATATATTTTTTCAGTAACATTGAAAATTGTAAAACATTTTAAAATTAAAAACTTTTACAATTTAAAAAATTTTAACAAATTTTATAACAAAATTCCGAGCAACAATTGTCCATCTTACCTTCCAGAGTTTTTTTGCAGTGCTCGCAGGTGAAATGAGGTGCCCAGGGTTTGTCTTGATCCCCGACAGGCATGCCAAAATATGCCTTGTAGGCCTCACCCATCTTAGCAGATGCTTCCACGGAGTACTTTTTCGCTCTTGTCTTGATAAATTGGCCGCAGACATAGCAAAATGCGTCTGCCAGATGCTTGCAGCCTCTTGATGCCATCTCAGAAAAATGCAGATATGTATCCACTTAGGCAGCTGGAACTAAACTCAACTGGTGGGCTTAAGACCCCTGTATTTATACTACTATTTATATTACTGGAAAGTTCTATAAAGTTCTAGAAGTTACTCCAAGTTTACTCAGCACTGAATCTATCTGGAATGTTCTGGAAAATAGGTAAATTTCAAAATATCACTGTCCTGGTCACAAAAGCAAAGTTTGTGGGGAATAATAGCCATTTTCTATACTTTTGAGGTATAAGCAATTAGGAAATAACACTTTACCTAGGAACCAAAAAAATAAAAAATGTGTTACACAATGTTATCATTACAATGTAATCATTCTTGCCTCACACATCTTTGAGAGTACTGTTTACACAAAAACATGACATGCACAGTAGGGAGCCTTCTAAACACCCCCGCCCAGGCTAATTATTCAGGTTGGAGTATAAACTGCTTGTTATTAGAATGAAATAACATAAACCTTGTAGTGTAGGCACACTCTGATATGGTATGTACTTACAGCAAGGCACTGTAACTGCATTACCCTATTGGTTTTGCTCATGCATTAACAGGCCTCATTATTGCTGTAAACAAATGCTGCCAAATGTATTTTTAGTTGAATTGCTGTGCTTATTAGATGGTGTGCTGGTTTCACAGCACTGGTGATTGACGTCTTCTGTAATAATGTACAGTATTGACGTCTTCTGTAATATGTCATTTTGTGCCTACGGTGCCCATTAGGAATATATTTGTGGTGGTTTTGAGAACAGTTGAGACCACTTGTGACCTCAGCTGGATTCAAACCCCAGCATTTAGGGACATATCTACCCACTGTCCATCTTTACATGCACCTTTTAGAAAGTAGTCTCGCGGTGGGTTCTGGTTTGTTTATCAGACCAACTCATAAACAAAAGAAATACAGTTGTCATCTCTCCAAGAAAACAAAAATCAGACATTAAAAAGTGCTATTCTCAGCTTCCCAACTGTGCAGTCTTTGGAAAACAAAGTGCAATCCTGAAGCTGGCTCAAACTTTGTCGTTTCTTTCTCTCCCATCAAGCCACCCTACGCACAGAAATCTTGCTATGCAGTTTTCAACTCTATAACATTGTAGTTAGTGGTGTGCAGCAGCGCCCCCAGAAATATTTCACGTGGCATGTAAAACTGAACCATACTGAAATCCCATCTCATGCCGATAACGACTCTGCATCACCATGCTGGAAAGTGTTTCAGTCAATGGGAGAGCTGCATTTGTGTTCTTTTCTGCGTTTCAGAGCACCTACTCTGTCACATTAGAAAACTATAATCAAATTGCATCACTGTTTCCCTTTCAAAAAATTAATAACCACAGCGCACTGCAATCGAGACAGCAACTACACTGACAGCTGCCAAATAGTCCACGACAGCAGTAAAAGTTACAAATAAACCTATTTGAAATACAGATTTAAACTAGGGGAAAAACTAGCTCACAAATATTTAATGTTGGTTCCATTTTTAATCATTACCCTCACAATCCATACAATTACTCTCCCCCTTAGCATGACGTATAAATATTTTAGTTTTTTGTGACAAAATAAGCTGTAAAAAAATAATACATCAATAATAATAACAATAATAATAACACAACTTGTAAATTATTTGTTAATGATTAGGAAAATGTATAATTCATTTTAATATAAGACACTGATAAAATTTAAATACAAATTAAACATTAAATGTGCTCTAACCAAGTTCAATCCTGGAAGAGGAGCATAATTTAAATAATGCAATAATAACATTCAACTTAAAACTCTACTGCCACATTCTTTCGGATCATCAGAAGAGAGATTTTTGCACTTTTTGAAGCTTCAAATTTTGTTTCATCTCAACCAATTGCATGAGATTACATACAAGTCCGCATTATGAAGCTGTAATTTTGCAAACTAATGGTAGGTGTGGGCGCCAATGGTGGTGTGAACTAAATGCTGACATTGGGATGGTCCTATACTTCTTATCTGTATCAATTTCAATTAGCCAGAAATTGGGCTGCTAATGAAAGCTGGCCAGGATTTAAGATCTAATTTGGCATGGCCAGGGTAGCTTAAAAGAAGAGACTGTCTATTGATTTAAAATAATAAGATTTTGTGTGCATGGAAATTGCACTTCTAACACTGGTGTCTTGTGATTGAAAGCAGCTCATTTGAAATACTGTGTGTGTGTGTGTGTATATATATATATATATATATATATATATATATATATATATATATATATATATATATATATATAATATATATATATATATAGTAATAAAACCAATAGAAGACCTGCATTTTCTTTGCGGCAGTCCAATCATAAGTGAGAGGTGGTAGGCATATACAGTTGAAGTAGTACTTTAGTAGGTTTAACCAATGGGAGAGTCAAAGCTCTGCCCAGGTTTTGCAGCTGTCCGGTCATTAGTGAGCAGAGGTGGGACATAAATATGCTAGGGTAAACGGTGTAAGAACAGCTGAATTTGGCACAATATTGCTTATTATAGAGACCGTTATTGAGAATTATATGAGAACTTAGACGTAACATTTCAAATGGCTTTTTTACAAAAATATTCCAACTGACACAAGAAGGAAAGGGATATACTAGCTACTTCCAAAATTCAAATTATGAAAGTTATCCATGGCTTACTGGTAGCTGTCAATTAAAAGAGTATACTGCTGGAACTGTATTTTATTCAGTAAAGAAAAGGCGATATGGAACAGCACTGGATACAGCAATCTAGGCTATCAAAGTCAGCACAAAAACATGAGAGCTCCCAAAGTCACTTGCGAGCCACTGTTACACTCAAAACTTTACAAACCTGTATTGATGTTCAACTGGAGGAGCAGAAGTGTAGGGATACAATACATCACAATGAGCAAGTATGACAAAATCCTGAGCTTCTTAAACACTTGATTGTGTTGTTTTACCTTGCCAAGCAAGAACTGGCATTCAGATGGCACGATGAAGGCACCAGTTCCTCAAGTAGAGGTAATTACGTGGAATTAATTTCTCTGATTTCCGACTACGACAGCATGTTAAGCAATCACTTGTCAATAGCCACAGTTATGAGCAATGGATGAACAACACTATGTAACACAATTTTTGTTCCTGGGTAGTAAGTGTTATTTCCTAATTGCTTATGCCTCAAAAGTATAGAAAATGGCTATTATTCCCCACAAACTTTGCTTTTGTGACCAGGACAGTGATATTTCAATATATCACTATTTGTAAATACAGTATAATTGTAAATCTCAAAAAACTACTCACTTCTAAATCTTTTGTAGTCATCTTTGTATTACTTTAGTATAAATACATGTTAATTTGGATTCATATGTTGTTTTTTTCTGACTTTATGTGAATGAAAAGACACACATTTGCCCATTTTCCCATTGCTGTCTGTGGTCCTGGCAGTCAAAAAAGAAAGAAATCTTGCTGGCACATTATGTCCATCCACAACACAACCCCTCAAACCGCTACAATATACACACACAGCATATTTATATACATGAGAGAGAGACTAATTCTATAACTCAAGGTTCGTTGGCCCTTTAATTCAGGACCCAAGAAAAAAATTGACATTTTCTAGCGCTTACGCACACTTTTAATAAACAGAAATGAACAAAACAAACACCTAGCTCTTTCTTGAGCTCTAACTACTACACGCAGGAACCTCACTAACACAGGACAGCTAAGCTGTTTACCTGTAACACACACTGACAAAACAGAACACACAAGAAAGGCTTTTTCACACTACCTGTTTGTTTCAGTTGAAATCACCCTCAACCAGGCTCCTCACACACCAGCAGCCCTGAACAGACTGTCTGCTTTCTTTAAATAACCTGCATCTGGCTGTAATTTACAATGATAGCCAGGTGCAGGGGATAATTAATAATTAAACAATTACCAATTAACAAATCAACAGAACTAACTTTAAACAAAACATATGTTTCCACCAGTTTTAGACAGGGAGGAATCTGTCCCTCTCCCTGCTACTTTACTATATATATATATATATATATATATATATATATATATATATATATATATATATATATATATATATATATATATCATACAGTATTTCAGATGAGCAGAAATTTTGGAGAAAGGCTTTTTTTCAGCTAAAAATAGAATGACCTGATTGTTTTTCAGCAAAGCATATATAGTCACAGTTTCATGAGACAGGCAAAGGTTCTTGTGACTTGTTACAGTGATCAACCACACAAATTAAGTCTCCTGGTAAAATAACTTGGAATTAACAATAATTAAAAAAAGGTCAATTGTAGCTCTGTAATGTAATCAGACCTGATGGCAACCATGGTATTAGAAGATTTAAAGTGAAAGTTCCAGTGAATGCCTTTTGCTGTTTTTTTTTTAAAGACTACCCTTCACCAACCAGCAGATAGCAGTAGTAATAATTTGATCCATTTTAATTAAAGCTGTCCCTGAATTCGGTTGTCTGCCAGTCAAATTAAAATTACAGGACAAGTTGAGAAGATCATCCCACCACAAGAACAAGTGTTAAAAAAATAAGTTGCCTCTGTCCATGTTTGTTTCTTTAATTTAAATCCATGCTCATGTCCTTACTAGGCCCAGCTCACTGTTAAGAACATTTTGAACTCTCTTTCGTGGTAGTGATACAAGGATTCCTTTGTAATAATAATAATAATAATAATATGATTTTTGTGTTTCCTACTTTATATCTAATTTGGCCTGCAAAATGTTGAAGACTGACTCATTTGAGAGGTTGTTGCCAGAGCAGCTGAACTCATGCTGTTCCTCTCTTGAAATATATATTCTCTGAAGTGCAGGAAAAAATCTTTTTGATCCATTAGATCCAAGACATCACAATCTTGGGAATTGCAACTTTTCACAGCCGACTAAGAAACTCAACTGCTTTGCAGATTTGACAACTGTTAGTTTTGCTACTGCTGTATTTTTGAGTGGATCTTCATTAAATCATAAAAAAATGCTAAGAATCAACAGTTGCACCTGCAACCTTAAACACATACATTTTGCCTTGGGTCTTATTGTAATTAACAGGACAATATCCTATTGGATTCCATAGAAATATATTATTATATACAATAGAATTCAAAGACTGTCAATGTAATACCGTAGGGGAAAAATAGAACAATGTCCCATGTGATCCCGTAGGACTGAAAAGAATTAAGACCTGATTCAGAAACGTGTTTCTGAAAGTAAAAGTCAGTTTGCTACAATATTGATTTTGATTTACATATTGAATGCATTTTGCCTACACCAGGCAAATTAAGCAAGCAAAACATATATAGGTTCTTTTTTGCCCTTATGAAAGATTATAGCACTGCAATGTGGTAAAATGTGGTAAATATTTTTTATTTTTTTTTGTGGAAGGAAATAGCAGACAATGTAATCACTAGCTACTGTATATTGAGCCACGTGTGGCCAATCCAGCCTTGTTCTTTTCTTGCATTGGAGTCTGAAGGCTGTGGATATTGCTGTGGGTATTGAAGAGGAGTGGGTACTGCAATAACCGAGCACAACATTTCTGTTACAGTTGAAGAAAGCATATTGTGGAGTTTGCCATTTGCACATAAAGTGATTCTGTTAGTGGAAACCCATTGGCATGGAGAACAAGCAACATCACTCTCTGGAGGAAAAGAATATTACTTTCATCTTCCCACTCTTCAAGAATGCACCTTCGGCCATACAGGTTTGAATTGAGAGAGAACATCCAGTAAGGACAGATGCCCCAGAGAATGTGTGGAGTGATATGGCTTGAAACATAATTTACTTGAGAGAAGTACATGGAACCAAAAAGTTAGTGTGTGTTAAATTTGCTTAAGCTGTAATGTTAAACTGACCCAGATCACATCTAAAAGTAACTTAGCATGACAGCCAGAACAAAACCTGACAGATTTCTAAAAAGAAAAAAAAAAAAAAAAAAAGAAATTAAAAATCTGCTTTGTTAAACCTGTTACTACTTTTGCTAGGGATGTAATACCTAATAGAACAGTACCTTCCTTCTCACTGTTTGCATAAAATAAATTATGGGACTTTTTGTTGAACCAACAGATCAGAGTTAAGCCAAAGATTTGTTTTTACAACAGTGGGCAGACTTGAACACTAGCAGGACTGTTTTCATGAGAATTAAACAGGGTTAATATAATTCTGTATTTAAAGTATTGACCTTTCTTTTTTGTGAGTAAAAAAAAAAAATTCCAACCAATTTTTCTTTCTGGTGTAAATCCATCTAGATTTATCAGAAATATGCAGTTGCAAAGTCATTGTGTTATGAAGTATGCACATAAATCCTGCAAGTGCGCTCTGCAGCCCTGGCAACTAGTAATAAAGTTGTTAATAAGCGGTGTGCAGTTGCTAATATCAGAATTCATCAACATTAAAGTGTATGGGACAGGATTGGTTCCTGGAAAATTGTTGTTAATAACCAAAAGCTCTTTTTATCAGGGTTGATCATAACCGGCATCTACTGTGTGTGTGTGTGTGTGTATATATATATATATATATATATATATATATATATATATATATATATATATATATATATATATATATATATATATAGGAATGTAGAGTGGAGAGTGAGAAGACAGTAACAGGGATATGGGGTTCCTGATAGTGTCCCCATGCAAAGAAAATCTCAAAAACAGGCAGGATAAGAAAGTTTATAAACTACAATTCCCAGAATTTCTCCCATAGACAGAAGGCACAGGAATTTCGAGACTATGCTTCCCATAATTCCCTAGCTAGTAGGAAGGAAAAGGAGCTAATTGACTTCCAGACTGGTATAAAAAGGGTCCAGTAGTTTAGAGGTGTTTGGTGTAGAGATGAGAATTGCAAACCAAGGCAAGTGTATGCAGAGAAGTGCAACGAGGAAAAAAGACAGTGTTGCTTGTAAAGTGACAATGAAAGTTTGTGGTACAGACAAAGAATTCCATGTGTGTGTGTGGATCCTACTTACCAGAATAAACAGGAACAGCAGGACAAAGAGTGAGGCTCCTGTTGAAACAAAAATACAACTGTGACCTACCTTATCTGGGAGTGGAGGACTCCTGCTGGATTTGAAGTAGCTGAGAAAACGCTACACCCAAACAATGAGTACACCTATGCCGGTGCTTTGTTTACTGGTGTATTAAACCAAGCGCATTTGCTGAAAGAATGTTAATACTGCAGCGGATATTGTATTTTGTTGTGTTTGATTACATGGACTGTATTATTAATACTCAGTAGCATTCAGACCTGAAAAAACACGCGCTAGGATCAACAAACGGGCCTAGTTTTCTTTTAAGCTGCATTTGCAGTAACTGCACTGTTGTTATTGGTTATATTTGGAGGAAATAACCTGTTTAATCCACTGATAATACGTTTTGCACATTTAATAAGTGAATAATGTGTGAAGAGTGATTCCATTTGTTAAAGGACTGTTATTTTTAAAAGGGGACACTGCAGCCAAAATACAAAGGAACAGAAGTCAAGGGGTTGATTTCAATACACACTTCAAAGGGCTACAGGGCCTAAGGACCAGAGGCTGCTGGACTACTGAGCTTCCACAAGAGGGTGCTGTCCTGAAAGCAGAGAAAAAACATGGAAAAATAAATAGTGTTGTGCAGTAGTTAGTTATAATTACCTTGTGTTTGAGTGCATCCTCTTCAGGTCCTCTGGATCTGCTGTGTGGGAAACCCTGGTGGCCAACTCTGGAAACAACAAAAGGAAATACCTGTGGAATGAGAGAACCAAACGAGACGAGTATGGATCCCTGGGGAATACTTAACTGGAGAAGCATACTTGTCCTCAATGCTCCGAAGAAGCTCAGGACTGAGATTCACTTATCAAGCCCTCACCATAGGAATTCCCGTTACTGTTGTGTAATTACCACAGTCACCCTCACCCTACTGTTTGTCATGTGTTGTACTTCTTTTTACCTGGTGAAGGCGAGCTTCAGCAGGGCTAGACAGGGAAAAAGAACAGCACTAGTTAGTGCCCAGTGGGCAGGTTTTTGTTTTGATTTAGTGTTTTCAGTTGCCAAACTGAACTGTGTAATAAATAAAACTTACCTTTGCTTCAGTACTTCTGGTGTTCCGACTCCTCTCTGAAGACAAAAAATTGGCTACCATAACAAATACAGAATGGATCATTCACAATAAATATACATAGACAGTTGTTGTCAGAAGTTTACATACCCCAATGGAATTTTTATAATTTCTATAAATTTCTCAAAAAAAAAAGAAATTGTAGGAAATGTTTTATAGTAAAAGTTTAGATGTCTTCAATCCACGGATGCCACGCTATTTCCTGTTTACCAAATGTACCTTGCCCATTACTCCCCACTCCCGGGAAAAATAATCTGCATTTTGGTGGTCTTTCCCCACACAGTGTACCATGTGGTACATGAAGGGCTGCAATGCCAGATTTCACCGAGTTATCCTGGCATTTTAACCACTTGAGTGGGGTGTGGACAGTGATGAATGATTGTCCCAGCAGGTAGTACCTTAAAGAGTGAGTGGCCCATTTAATAGCCAAACACTTCTTTTCAACCATGGAATAGTTGCACTCCTGAGGGAGCATTTTTTAGGATGTTCTACTATGTCTACCATTTGGGACAAGACTGCACCCAAACCAACATCCGACGCATTGGTGTGGAGGATGAATCTCTTAGTGAAGTCTGGAGTGATGAGAATGGGGGCCTGGCAGTGTCTCTGCTTAACAGCGTCAAATGCCCCCTGACACTCTACTGACCATTTATTCAAGTTTGGCGCACGCTCTTCCTGGTGAGGTCAACTAAAAGATTAACCACTGTGGCATACTCAGGGATGAATCTTCAGTAATAACCGTCGAAACTCAGTAGACATGTCACCTGAGCCTTGGTTTTGGGGATTGCGGCGTCCACTCAAACCTGGACATTGGTGACAACGGGTTTCACCCTTCCATTCCCCATTATAAATCCTAAATATTTTGTCTCTGTTTTGGCAAATGCACATTTTCTCAAGTTAGCCATCAGCCGGGCTATCCTTAGAGACTGAAGGACGGCCATAATCCTAGCCAAATGCTCTTGACAGGTGGAGCTGTAAATAACCACATTGTCGACATATGCTACCACATTTTCACGATGTGGATGTAAAACCTGGTCCATCAGTCTCTGAAAGGCAGTGGGTGCACCATGAAGCCCAAATGGCATGGTTGTGAAATGAAACAGCCCCTCTGTTGTTGAAAATGTGGTTTTCTCTCTAGAACTACAGGTTGACAGGATCTGCCAGTATCCCTTCGTCAGGTCCAAAGTTGAAAAAATAAACCTTGCAGTCCCCAGTCTATCTAGAAGCTTATCGACTCAAGGCATGGATTACGCATCATACTTGGCAATAGCGTTCACCTTACTGAAATCAATGCAGAAGCAGTTGGTGCCATCCTTTTTGGCCACTATCACAAATGGACTGCACCAATTGCTCCTGGAAGGCTCAATCACCCCAAGTTCGAGCATCGACCACATCTCTTTGCAAATGCCACTTCGTCGACTTTCTGGGATCAGATAAAGTCTCTCTCGCACCGTGACACCTGGGGGAGAGAGAATGGTATAGTCAACATTAATTAGTTCTACCGGGCACATCAGAAAAAAACACAGTTGAACTCCTCAACTAACTCACACAGTTCACATTGCTAATCAGGAAGTAACTGTTCCCCCATCGAAATGTCTTGTGCTAGAGGTCTAGACCAGGGCCTAAATTATCCTCTACTTTGCCTGGGGCTATAAATAAGACCTCCCTTGCCTGCCGGGGGTTTAACAAATTTATATGATAAATTTCCTTTTCATTGCGGCGATCAAGCTGTCTAATTTCATAATTCACCTTTCCTATAGCCCGAATCACTTCATATGGCCCCTGCCATTTAGCACATAGTTTCCATTCTGAGGATGGAAGGAGCAACATTACTTTCTGTCCTGGTCAAAAGGTTTGAATTTGTGCTTTTTGATTGTAATGCTGCTGTTGCCGGTGCTGAGCCGATTTGAGATTGTTCTGGGCCAAACGACCGAACAAATCTAGGTGATCTCTGAGTAGAAGCACATGCTGCACTACATTTTTGGACAAGCCTTTGTGCTCCTCCCACCCCTCTCTCAACAGATCGAGGATGCCGCAATGCTGTCGGCATTACAAGAGCTCAAAGGGGGAGAACCCTGCTGAACTCTGCAGCCCCTCTCTCACTGCAAAAAGAAGATAGGGAAGAAGCGATGCTCAATGTTTTTGCTCTTGATTCACAAATCGTCTCAACATCTGCTTCAAGGTTTCACTAAACCATCCATCTGTGGATGATAAACTGATGGCATGATGGGATGTATTTTTAGTATTTTGTAAACTTGCTGTAACGTATTAGACAGGAAGTTAGTTCCATGATCAGTCAGGATTTCCTTGGGGATCCCTACTCTAGCCATAATCTGCAATAATTCTTTGGCTATCGCAGCGGCACTAGTGGACCTCAATGGAACTGCCTCCGGGTATCTCGTTGCATAATCTACCACTACTAATATATGTGTATACGCGGAGTCAGAATGTAGCAAAGGGCCGACTATGTCCATTGCGATGCGTTCAAAGGGAGTGGAAATAATCGGCAGAAGAACCAAAGTGGCGGGGCGCACTCGACTCGACGCTACTTGCTGGCAGTCTGGGCATGTGGCTACATATTTCGACACATCTCTATGAAGTCCTACCCAATAAAATTGAGCCAATATCCGCTCCCTTGTCTTTTCAGCTCCGAGGTGCCGCGCACAACGGATATCATGCGCCAGCCTCAGGACCTCCAGTTGACAAATGGGGGAACTAATAATTGTGTTACAGGTTGTCTTGTGCTCATGGTAAGATTTACCCTATACAGTAATTGCCCCTTGATAATGAAATATGGAAACACTAGTGCCAAAGCTTACTTTCAATAGACCAGACCTGTCCAAGAGTGCAATAGTGAGGGGTTCGCTGATTCGCTGGTACAGTAGTCCCCTGACCTTTTAACTCCCACCTAATAGGCTCTCAGTAACTGTCACTGATAAATGTACTGTAGTCAAAATAGGTTAGCTACACACGCTGCTACATACAGGTAGGCTACTGTTTTAAAGAAAATAAGCAACCGCGATACGTTTAAAATCTCATAAATCATGTAATAAAATATTGCAGCGTTTGAAAATCGTAGTATTATTAATAAAGGTTGCCCACATATAAAGGTCGCCCTCTTTTAAGCGCCACAGTCATTTTGATCAATTTAAAATATATAATATATTTATCAAATATTGGTGTGATCAAGTTGTAAAAACTAGTTATAATTTTATTATAAATGTTTATTGTGTGTGTGTGTGTGTGTGTGTGTGTGTGTATATACATACACACACACACACACACACACACACACAGTGCCTATAGAAGGTCTACACCCCCTTGAACTTGTATTTTGTTGTGTCAGTGCCTCAGTTTCATGCTTTTAAATTAGGATTTTTTTTCCACTTATTTACACACCATACTCCAAACTGTTAAGTGGAAAAAAGTTTTTGTTGAGAAAAAAATATATATTAAAAATACAAAACTGAAAGATCTTAAGTGGATAAGTCTCCACCCCCCTGAGTTAATACTTGATGGAAGCACCTTTGACAGCAATTACAGCTGTGAGTCTGCTGGGATAGGTCTCTACCAACTTTGCACAGGTTTGGCAATATTTGACCATTCTTCTTTACAAAATTGTTCAAGCTCTGCCACTAGCCACTCCAGTGTAGCTTTGGCTGTGTGCTTTGGGTCGTTGTCATGCTAAAAGGTCCCAGTTTCAGCTTTTTTGCAGAGGGCAGCAGGTTTTCCTCAAGGGTTTCTCTGTACTCTGTGCTCCATTCATTTTCCCTTCTATCCTGACAAGGGCCCCAGTCCCTGCCAATGAGAAACATCCCCATAACATGATGCTGCCACCACCATGCTTCACAGTAGGGATGGTGCTCTTTGGGTAATGCGCTGTGTTGGGTTTGCGCCAAACATAACGCTTTCCATTTAGACCAAAAAGTTCCATTTAAGTTTCGTCAGACCACAAAACTTTTTGCCACATGGCTACAGAATGTGTTTTTTTTTTTTTGCATACTTCAAACGGGATTCAAGGTGGGCTTCTCGAGTAATGGCTTCCTTCTTGCCTCCCTACCAAACAGGCCAGATTTGTGGGGTGCTTGGGATATTGTTGTCACATGCACATGACCAGTCTTGGCCATAAAAGCCTGTAGCTCTTGCAAAGTTGCCATTGGCTTCTTGGTAGCCTCTCTGATCAGTCTCCTTCTTGCTCGGTCATCCAGTTTTGAGGGACGGCCTGATCTAAGCAGGGTCTTGGTGGTGCCATACACCTTCGACTTCTTAATAATCATCTTGACTGTGCTCCAAGGGATATTCAAGGCCTCTGATATTTTTTTTTATACCCATCCCCTGATCTGTGCCTTTCAACAACTTTGTCCATAAGATCCTTTGAAAGCGCTTTGGTGCTCATGGGTGAGTCTTTGAAATGTACTACCCAGCAGAGGGAACCTACAAGAGCTGCAGAATTTATCCTGAAATCATGTGAATCACTACAATTTAACACAGGTGGAGGCCACCTATTACACTTGAGCTAATTTAGGATTGCTATTACAAGGGGGGGTGGACATTTATCCAACCAGGCTATTTAAGTTTTTATTTTTAATACATTTTCTACAAATTTCTAGAATATTTTTTTTACTTGGAAGTTGTGGGGTTTGATGTGTAGATAAATGAAAAAAAAAAAAAAAAAACAAATGCATTTTAATTCCAGGCTATAAGGCAACAAAAGGGGAAAATTTTGAAAGGGGGTGTAGACTTTTTATAGGCACTGTGTGTGTGTGTGTGTGTGTGTGTGTGTGTGTGTGTGTGTGTGTATATATATATATATATATATATATATATATATATATATATATATATATATATATAAATATATATATAATGATTTTTAAATATTTAGCTCATTAGCCATGCTAATGCCTGTGATAAAGATAAACATTTGATACAAAATAAATTGCTCTGAAGGCTTAATCTGAATGAAAATGGCTAAGTTTTGCAATAAGCGTGACAGGTATGCAATGCACAGAATGTTTCCATTACATGCATTTAGCTAAGTGCCCTATCCTCAGCAACATTGGCAGAGGGCCGCTTTGCCGAATGATTCAATCTGTAAAATATCCCTGTATTTCCTTTTTATGCCACTCACCCGGTAATTCCACACTCAGGTATAAGGACACAGCTGACTTTTTTTTTAAGTATTGTTATTTATTTCTCTTTGATATCAGAAGCATACTTTGACACCCACGATCTGCATTCCATGCTGTTGACTATGTCATACAGGTGTAGTAGGAGCAGGGGGCGTGGTGAGTGGGGGGCAGTTAGAAGGGGCTTTCAGCAGGAATATGAGTAAAGGATACATGTGCAGGCTGAATCCACAGGCAGCGTTCTTGGCTGGCTCCATGCTGAGATTCCCATCTTCGGGGATTCCGAATAGAGTAGTGTTTTCAGCATTGCAGGGTTGTTTTACAGTCCATACTTCTGTAACCATGCTTATGTACAGTGTAAGGAGCACGGGTTGAAGCTATTCAGAACACCAGCCGACAGGTGCGTTTCTGTATAATAAAGAGCTCTTAATGAAGAGCAAACAGTGGGAGAGATGCTGTTAGAGTGATCTCGATATAACCTCTTCAGGAATTTTTAATCACATGTGTTCACTGGCAGCGTCACTGTGTGATTTTTCCATCTGTGAGCCTGTGGCAAAGTGCGCAGGTGTACTCCAGAGGTGATAAAGTGCTCAGGAATAACAGACAAAGACAGTTTTCATGTCAAAAGCAGCCTCTTTTATTGGATTGGGTTGCTTTCTTACAAATATATTATTAACCGGGATGGTCCTACACAGCAATGTGTGTGGCACAGTTGTCCCCACACAGGGGTCTGTCCCGAAAATACTACTAAAATAATGACACACACTTTTTACACACAAGATGACTAGTCCAATAGTGAGTGCTCCTAGTGCAAGTGGTAATTTAATACAATAATCGGTGTCAACGACTATAGTGCAGTGTAGTGCGGGTTTGATGCTGGCTTAGCGTGTGACAGCTCCCGGATATTTAGCCGTCTAGAATAACATTTGTAACAACAGTTTAAAAAGTGACAGGTAAGACAACTCTAAACACTCACAGTACTTTTTCACTCGTGTGTCCTTTATAGGTCTTTCCGTAACCATAACAAAGGAAGAGATTGCTTTGCCACATCCCCTGATATACCCTCGGATACTCCCCCTTCAGTAGTGAGTGTAATCACTTATCCTCCAATCCATGAATGACACGTCGCCTACCGCATTAAGGCGATGACTTCTGGTATGGTGACTCTGCCCCCTCTCTGCATGGCCGACTTCTGACTGAACCTGGAATGAACTGCCAAACCATCCAGTCAGGGCACACTGTTCCTGTTCTACAAAAAACTCACAGGGAGAGAGGGAAATTGTTGACTAGGATTCATTAGCTTCTGTCACAATATGTACATACAAAAGTTTATGTTTTACTAATGAATAAGAAATTAATTTATAATAAAACATTGAATTATACATTTGTGAATGTTTTATACATGGATTCTTAAAGTGTGACCAAAAATAATGACAAAATATCAGTAAAGTATAACAGCCCTATATTAATACGCAATATGTAAAAAATTAAGGTGTTACTCAGTGGTTTGATCAAAAAACCATTATGCAAGACTCTTTACTTTTACTATTTGTCAAATGTGTGGGTTTTGGATTCAATGTTTCAGCAATCTGAGCATTCCTATTACAGTAAAAATACAGATCTCATGAAGTCTGGCCACAGCACAACTTCTTTTTATGGCTCTCATTTATTTTCAAAGAGTTGGTTCATGACATGTGTTCTGTTTCTAATACCTTTCCTATTCATTGCTGACCTTGTGGCTGAGCAAATTGAAAAGCAATTTTCTATCTTTTCATGGTCTTATTTCTTTCCTTTTTTCAGCAGACTTACCTTCGCATTTCTGTAAAGCTGTAGGATTTAGTACCACGTGATTTAGCAACTAACTACCCGTGCTGTGTTCTGTGTTTTGTGTTGTCTTACAACGTTTATTTTCTGACTGTCTGTTCATTTATTAAATGCTCAGCTCCACCAAACTCCACCTCTCTGCTGTTTATTTCCTGTTTCCTGTTTCTGGTCTGACGTCCCCCCACTCTGGCCCTCTTTGTGACATGGTGGCAGTCACCAGGGTAAACAAAGCAGAGCAGGACAGAAAGTTTCAACATGCATCCATGGTAATTTTACACGTTAAATCAGACTGCAATTCTTCCCCTCCCCTCTCATTATTTTGAATATTTTTAAAATGGTGTGTTGTTATAACAGATTTCCAAAAACATCATGACTTTATTCATTAGAATGTCCATTACAAATATGCAAAATATACAAGTTTTCCAATTGATGTATTTACTGTACTTGACATGAAAAGTAATTTCCTTAACCTTTGCGGTCCTATGTGGACCAGGTCCAGCATTACAATTTCCCAGGTCTTTCCAGTAAAAGGGAAATGTAGGACCTTACTTCGACCTTATCCGACATCAAAAAGACGTAAAAAGCACAGGTCTCTAGTGGTTTTTTCTCCGTTAAAAGCAGAGAAAACCTTTCAATGGACGATAGGAGCCGAATGAAGCCTAAAAAAAAACATGGGCATATCTGATAGCACTATTCACCACAGAAATAACACAGACACAAACAAAGGAGATAGCTGCTTCTGCATCCAGTGCTCAAAGAATATCACAGACATTTGCAGTGCTTCTTGAAATGTTATATACTTATAGTATAGTAATAAAATAATGACCTCAATCACATTATTGAGGAGTGGTGATAAAATGAGTGATGCACTGCCTTTTAAACCTGTTTTACGCTGAATTATTATTATTTTTTTTTGTGTGTTGATGCCAGGTCGTTCTGAACACCTGACAGCACAGCAACAAGATCCAAATTTAGGTCTGGCTTTAGTTTTAGCACTCTCCATTTTCTCATAAAATGTCACGAAAATGTACATGATAGAAAGTATCCCTTTAACACAAATAGGAGTTGACAATTTGAACTTTAAAAACTTAAATACATTGGACCAGGGAGCCAGTTGTTGTTTTGTTAATTATTATTATTTTTATTATAAATCATCTTTATTCAGAAACAGTATAGAAATTGGGCCAGATATTCAAAAGGTTTGCGCAACGCGCAGAGGGGTATGTCCTTTTACGTCCTTTTGCACATCACAATCCATTCTGCGCTGTGCAGAAATAAATTGTATGCATCATGCAATATGGGGGGAGTGGCCGACAATATGTGTGATCCTGGTATATTCAAAGGTATGCTCCAAGCACAAAACCAGGTTTGTGACTCGCAGAATAAGGATTATAAAAGGACTGCGTTAACTCTGAGCACACTACCATTCCAGCACTGACTACAAATAGGCAACAATGGGTAGCATGCAGCGTGTCCGTCGACATGTGGATGTAAATGATGCAAGGCACACATAAAAGGAGCTCAGCAATGAGCAAATCGTGTCCAGGTATCTTCTCGACCGAGACATGCTGACTTATCTATGTCACATGTTGCATGATGACCTGGTCAGAACAGACCTGCGCAGTCATGCCTTGTCCGAGCAATTGGTAGTCACTGTCTGTATGTGTATCCTGGCTACTGGGACCTTCCAGAAAGTAACAGGTGATACAGTGGGGATCACCCAGTCAGCTGTGTCCCGCCACCTCGACCGGTTCATAACCACATTGCTGCAGTGTGCTGAGGAACATATTAAATTTCCCAATACCACAGCAAACAGTGAGGAGATAATGCATGGTTTTTATGAGGTCACGCACCTGCCGCGTGTGGTAGGTGCAATTGACTGCATCCATATTGCTATCCGGGCACCTGCAGGGGTGGAAACAGCAGCCTTTATGAACCGCAAGGGCTACTACTCCTTCAATATGCAGGTTGTCTGTGATGCAACAGGTTGCATTATCAATGTCCTGGCACAGTACCCAGGAGGGGCACATGCTGCGTACATCTGGCATCAGTCCAAACTCTGTAGTGCATTTGAGTCTGGACACATCCTGAATGCATTTCTCCTTGCTAAGTTGGCTACACTGCTCTATTTTAATCATCAGTTACTGTGTTTACATGCAGGTAGGATTCCACTTGTATTGGGAATAGTGGGAAATTTGAATACGTATTCCATGCCATGTAAATGGTATTTTTAATGAATCTGTCCGTATTCTGGATACCAGTATTCCAAAAACGTGACACTGAATACTAGCCCTTCTAGACACCTTATTCAGAAAAATATTTTTTTTCTAGACACACGAGTTGTCGTTTTATAATCCATAATATATGACAGCTTGTGTGCCCAACAAAGTCTTTGCAAAAACAGTGCACAAATATATTAGTACTTGTATGACCCCAAACTGGTTGCCGACTATGCAATATCTTCCTATTCTTTTTTTTTTTTTTTACAGTAGCCTACTACTAGTACCACTCACATACAGTGTTCTTTTTTACGATAAAACAAAGCATGTATAGCCTAGTTGTTGCTGCTGATGTGCTGTATGCACTAAATAACATTACAATACTTTAAACAGCTCTGAAGTTAAACACTTTTAATTCTTAATAACACATTCCTAGAGAAAGGTCCTATATTTGTTTTGCTGTATGGAGTAGGTTATGTTAACCACTGTGATCGAAGCATCATATAACGGTGGAATACATTTGGAAAAGCTATTCCTACACTCATAAATTTTATTCAGAATACTGCCTGAATGTAAATTTAAACAAACATAACAAAGACTCATGACAGTGCTCTCTCCATACAGGACACAGTGCATATCCCCTGAGAGCATGGCTTATGACACCTGTCCTCAGACCTGTGTCTACTGAAGAGAAGGCATACAACGAGGCTCATACATCCACGCAGAATGTCATTGAGCGGTGTTTCGGGATGCTCAAAATGCATTACTGATGTTTGGATGATTCTGGAGGGGTGCTACAATATAGCCCCAAAAAGGAGTGTAGGTTGTTCCTAGCTTGCTGTAACATAGTGCTTACCCGTGGGACAACCATACCACCTCTACTGGGGAACATCTGTTCCTAGCTCCAGGGACACTAGAAGGCTGCTACAATTAAGAATGGCATTTATTAAATAATAATGGGGGTGGAGGCTGTACAAACATGGGAGAAACACACATCGAGGCACAAACACACATAAGACTTGAGACGGGGATGACAAAGGGCAGAAGGATTACACTGGTCCATGACCTCTTCCTCATGCGGCTGGTGTTTGGGGGTTTGTTCTCCCGTGTGTGTTCGCAGGGAGTCCAAAACCTGGATGGCGACCCCTGGCTGAACCATGAGTGCATGGATGGTGGCCAAGTGTCAGGGTAATGCAGGATGCATGTTCCAGAATAGCCTCCACTACCTTGTCGAACCCAGCCACCACATCAAGCCGTAAACCGGCAAGCTCCGAGTGCACCCCCTCCATACTGTGCTTTATTTGTTCTCCTATGGAGATTAGAGTGGCATTAGCCTGGCGCAGCACCTCCCTATCCTGTGCCCACTCAGTTGGCTCAGATCGGGAAGGTGCGGTGGAAGGCTTGGGCAGTGGATCCTTGTGGGGGAGAGTTGGGGTCCTCCCCCAGTACCTCGCTGCTCCCAGCAGTGAGCAGCCAGGCGCTCATTGGTGTGAACGCAGAGGCCACAAGCTCTCCTCTTCACCTCTGTGACCGACCTGTTTCGCCCCACAACTGCATTGACTGCAGTGGTCACAGCCACCCACACCCTGTCTCGGGTCATCTGACCCACCCTACAGTTGCTGAGAATGTCGTCCTGGGCAACATACTGCCAGCACCTTCAACTCCTCCTCTGAAAACTTCGGCCTCCTCCGACCAGCACTGCTGGTTTGCTCTGTATTTTCCATGGCTGTAGAATGAGCTCCCTCAATGCCCTGACCTAGGTAGACGCAGTGCCACATGGAGACCTTGGTGCCATGCACAGTACAATTGCCTAGTGTTTAGGTGTCTTCATAATTGGTAATGAGAGTATGGCACACAGACACAGATGGAGCCCATTAACTTTGCATTATGGGGAGGGGGATGAAATTGCTCATATTCACATCAACTGCGATGCACCCCAGAACCCCAAACCCCCCACTACACACACACACAAACACACACACACACTGGATGTTATGTGTTTCATCACTGAGTATTGTATTGATATGTGAGTTATTATTCTTACAAAAAAAAATCCATTCCGGCGACACTCAAAATCTTACAAACTGGGCTTAATCATGATGCTCAAATGGGTGAGTAGAATGAATAACATAACACATTTCTATTTATTGTGTATTTAAAAATGCTTGATTGATGTTTATTTTGCAGGTGAATGAACTTGTTACATTTACAAATCAGAGAGTGCGCTACCACAATTAGACTTGGTCACGGCACGACTTATATATTAAAAAAAAAAAAAAAAATTCAGAAAAGAAAGACAGTATCCAAAGCCTTTTTTATTTTACTTCAGAAACATATAGCTATGTCTGATCGGCTGGCCTTTAAAGAACCCTATATAGTATTTCCTTATGATACAATAGTGTCCGTATTCAAAACAGTGGCATTATCAGTACATTAATTTGAAAACTCGGCGCCTAGCTATGGAGCCAATTGTGTATTTGAATGGTCCGTATGTATGTGTGCACGTAATATTGTGTGGACTCATCTGCTGTCATATCGGTACATACTATGGCGACACCAATGATAGCAGCTTGTCGCATTACTAATGGTGACTATCCATCATTCTGTATTCTCGCTTGGCTGTTGTGTGCAGTTGCTATATTGGTAGTGAATGCGCAGATGGTTTTGAGAGGTACAAACAGATTTGCAAATTGCTCAAAAAACTGTTATATTTCAATGTCTCGCAACTGCTTTGTGCCATTTTGAATATTTCTAATTTTGTGCCAAAGCACTATTTTTTCGCGAGGCACAAATTTAGCGAGTGGAATACGCGAAGATCGGGCCCATTGTGAATATAATGTAATTGTATGAGATATAATTCCAGATTTGAACTGCTGAATTGGAAAAGATACATACCTTTGAAAGTGGAATATGATTAATATTGAGTTATGCAATTCTAAGAACTAGAAGGCACTGTTTCTGGACAGTTGATCCAATTTCAGTATTGTATTGATTAAAATCTTATTAAAAAAATGTATCTTTTGTATGGATTTAACATAGCACTTTTACTGAGTTACTGGCCTCATTGCAAAATACCAACTTTACCTTTAAATCAAGGTGGTTCTTTGTCCCTCTTAAATCAAAATATATATTTTTATGGCACAGTTAAAGATGACATTTAGTTGTTTTTTTATTGACTTCAGAATGCATGGACAGCCTTGAACTGCATACATATCATACAGCGCACTAACTAACAATATTAATGAGTAAAAATATCTGTCAGTATGGCTCCAGTATATAAATAGATTTAATAACTTTCTTTTCAGAAGGTTTGATTGACAAGTCTTTTCTTCATGCCACATGGATACAGTACAAATGGACTCTGATGCACTAATGGTTTAATCTTATTACCTATTGTTCCAGGCACTGATCTTTCTGACTCAGCTGTGGCAAAAATCAATGAAGGATCACTTACATGCTGAACTTTGGGTCGTGGCAGGAGCCCACTGGGAAATGTTTAGCCCCTGCTGGTCTGAAGGACGGAAACTCGTAAGTGAGCAATAAGCAAGGAAAACCACAGTGCCCTCGGGCATCAGACCCTCCTCACCAAAGGAAAAGCGCTAAGGAACAAAGGTTTTTGCTATTTGAAGAACCTTAGTAATTGTGTCACTAAGTAGCTGGCAAAAGGCTAAACTAAATACCCAGCACTGATTTTAGTGACTCTTGTGAAACATTAAAAGACTAACTTTCCAAAAAATTTACACACAATTTTGATGAACGCAAAAAAAGTAGCTGCACTATGCCCTACCATATCCCTCATGATGTGGTTTTAAACAATTTGATTAGCGCTGGCCAATCCATGGAAAGTGAGAGGCAGATAGGCTAAGCAAAACTGACTTATACTTTAATGTGGAATACTCTTACTGCTTATGCATTTTCTTCAATAATAATAAAATAACATCCCACCACTGGAGCTTATATTATTGGGGACACTTCATTACTAGAAGTTATTTATTGTTAAGTATTTTAATTGTTTTAATGCATTTATATTTTAATGCCAGACTTTTGAGAAATATCAGATAGATAGATGGTACTATATATATATATATATATATATATATATATATATATATATATATATATATATATATATATATATATATATGATAAATTAAGATGTGTTTTCGGCAAGGATGAGATTAATTACATCCCTGCCAAACAAATAAAGACACATCACTCATGCTATTTATACTATCTAGACGGTAGCATGAGACTGAGCTCTTAGTTAGAGAAAGGAGGCAGCTGAGAAAGCAATGGAGGAGAGCAAAACAAAGTCAGAAGGAGGCACTCAATCTATTACAAAGGGTCATAAAAGATAAGCTTACATTATTGCGCAGAGCTGAGTGTTTATGGAAATGCTGCAAAAAGGAACGTGCTAGAACTAACTTTTATAAAGACCCATTCAAATTTGCAAAGAAGTTATTCACCAGGGAGAAAAATGGCACACTAAAAGCAACTAAGTCGGAGCTGGAGAGATATCTCGAGGAAACGCAAACAGATTTAAAAGAGGCAGGAGCCTCTGTCGATTCCTTCAGGCATCCCACCTATCAGTCCACTAGAACACCAACAACATTTAAACACACCACACGCAACACATAACAGATAACATACACAGGGGAGGGAACTTTGTCACATATACCCCCCCTGTGCAAAGCACACATGGCCTCAGTGGCCACCTCCCCCCTTAAAAGCCCAAAAGTCCAGCACAAAGTCCTGGGCCAGGACCGGAGGCTTCAAGGGGCCCACAGGTCGTAAGGCTTTCAGCAGCAAAGGGTGGCATACTCCTGCCAGGGTAGTCCTGGCAGAGGAAAGGCTGCTTGGGGGGTGGTCTCCTGACCTCCCCCCTTTTTCGGAGCTGGCAGCTCCCCTGGGTGGGGCTCCGACCACAGTACTTCCAGCAGCAAAGAAACTGCAGTGGGAGCAGGTCTCCTGACCTCCCCCACAATCTCCGGCAGCGAAACTGCTGCAGTGGGAGCAGGTCTCCTGACCTCCCCCACGATCTCCGGCAGCGAAACTGCTGCTGGGGTTGGTGGTCTCAAGACCTCCTCCCCCTTCTTCGTGGCCGACAGCTCCCCTTGATGGGGTTCCGGCCACAGTACCCCCGGCTGCGATGAGGAGCAACAGGCAGCCCCAGGCGATACGGAGTGGCTGGCAACCACAGGCGATGCGGAGCAGCTGGCAACCCCAGGCGAAAGAGTCCCAGCGACCCCAGGCAATGCAGAGTGGCTGGCAACCCCAGGCGATGCGGAGCGGCTGGCAACCCCAGGCGATGCGGCGCTGCTGGCAACCTCAGGCGATGCAGAGGCATCCTTGGGTGAAGCGTGGCAGGCATCCTTGGGCGAAGCGAGGCAGGCATCCTTGGGTGAAGTGAGGCAGGCATCTTTGGGCAAAGCGAAGCAAGCATCCTTGGGCAAAGCGAAGCAGGCATCCTTGGGCAAAGCGAGGCAGGGAGTCAGGACAAGCTGGGGTGCGGGTGTTGGCCCTCGTCTCGGCCACTGAGGCCGGGCGCTTCTTCCCAGTGCTTCCGCCAGCATCTAGTCCTGGTCCAGGGAGAGGCAGCTCCTGCTCCTCTCCCCCTGATGGAGTTGGAGGCAGAGGCAGCTCCAGCTCCTCTCCTCGTGATGGTGGGGGAAGTGATACCAGCAGGCATTCACCCTCTGCTGGTGGGGGAAGTGATACCAGCAGGCATTCACCCTCTGCTGGTGGACAGGGACCCAGAAGGCATCTACCCTCTGCTGGTGGACAGGGACCCAGCAGGCATTCACCCTCTGCTGGTGGACAGGGACCCAGCAGGCTTCACCTGCTCTGCTGGTGGCGGAGGCAGAGGCAGCTCCTGCTGCTCTGCTCCTGCCGGTGGAGGTTTCTGCTGCTCTGCTTCTGCCGGTGGAGGTGGCAGAGGAAGAGGCAGCTCCTGCTGCTCTGCGCCTGCTGGTGGCGGAGGCAGAGGCAGCTCCTGCTGCTCTGCGCCTGCCGGTGGAGGTGGCGGAGGCATATAGTCTCCTGGCAGTGGAGGTGGCGTGTAGTCTCCTGGCGACAGAGGTGAGAGCGGCATGTAGTCTACCCTTGTTACAGGGGACTGGTGCGGCTCTCCCTCACTTGCAGGGGACTGGTGCGACTCTCGGACAGCGGGATGGACCTCTCCCTTGGGACCTCTCCCTCTGACGCTGGAGGCAGCAATAATGGCTCCTCTCCCTCTGGGCAACACACCAGCAGGCATTCTTCCCCTGCTGGTTGTGTTAGTGGAGGCTCTGCCTTCCTCTTCCCCTTTCCTCTTTTCTGCCTTCTCCTCACCTTCCTCTCCTGGGCCAGTTCCTCCACTCCTTCCTGGTAGGGGCAGCGCACCACCGGGTGCCCGAACTCCCCACAGGCAAGGCACCAGCCCTGGTCCTCCAGACCACCGAGGAACTCCTCCAGGTCTTGGCAGCCATCTCTCCAGTCCCAGCCTTCCATGTTTTATTTATTTATTTATTTATTTATTTATTTATTTTTGACAAAACACCTTTCCTGGTCTGAAGCTTGGAGGCGCTGTTATCCCACGCAAGACACCACGTGTCACAAAGACGGCCAAGTGGGCGGCATCAGAACCAGGAAGGAATGAAATATACAAAGACAGATGATGTGAAATGAAATGATGATGGCGCTTGCTTGCTCCGGTTTATTGTAAAATAAAACAGTTGAACAAACAGAAAACAACAGGACACGGCACTCTATGCCAAAATAAAAGAGACAAACAAAACGGACTAAACAAAACAAACAATGGACTAACAAACAAACACGGTAAGCTTCTATTTAACGATGACTACCATTCTTATTATTACTTCTACCTCCGTCTCCTATCCCGTTCTCCACTCACCGAACACCAACCACGAGTGGATGAAAACATGTTGTTTTTATGCCACTGTACCTTGACTGCTGTAAGACTCGACTGCTAATCAATCATTCAACTGGAGTCTCGGTACAACTGCACGTGAATTAATAAAGTACAATTCCCTGTGCTCACATATTATTACTTTTACTTGCACATGAAGTGCTGTGCAATCCTCGTGCCTAAATACAAATATACAGTTTAAACACTCGTGTTACACAGACCCGTTTATATCCCGTGTGCCAATGTCTATACACCAACATTTAAACACACCACACGCAACACATAACAGATAATATACACAGGGGAGGGCACTTTGTCACACAGTGCCATAGAAAGATGCTGTGGATGAGGTGTATGAAAGAAAGAAACTTTGATATGCTCATATAGTTGCTGAACCGGAAGTCCAGGTTTACCCAGTGGAGGAGGGTTGTCGAGGATTTGTGGCACACTCCACAACCTGGTTTCTCAGGATGGATAATGAAGAACTTATCTGAAGCAGCAGAGATGAGCAACAAATAGTTCTGATTGAGATGAAAAGATTCTGACTGATTCTGACTGATCTCAAGCACAGTAGAAAGAAAAAATCTTGATGTAAAGGAAGGTAAGTGTGATGGGGGTGTAATGGGTCCTGAGTGTAATTCGCCCTACCGACCTCTGGTGGCGTTGTGGAGGAGAGATTGAGAGCGGGGTGAATGCCAAGAAGATGGCCGTAATTGAAGTTCTGGTTTGGTCGGCCATTTTGTCCTGATGCAGAACCACAAGGTCGCCGAGCCCCATTTCTGCAATCAGCTGTGCTGCATCCAGAATCACTGTAGAGCCCTCTTAAAGTGTTGTGGGGTAGTTGACAAAACACCAAGGATGGAAGGTGCCCATTTAAAGACCCCATCAACACCAGGCAGAAGGATATCTACATCATCAGATGGATCACATTAGTTTGCAGCAGGAGTTGTAGTGACTCAACTCAGAATCAAGTCGCAATTTTTCGTGACTCGACAAGTCATTGCCATCAAATGACTTGACTCGACTCCCTGCTCAAAAGCCGTAACTCCATCTGACTCGAGTCATTGTTTTTATATTAAAATCAGTAACAAACTTATTTCATTTTCAATGCATGCAGCCCCTCTCTTACACACACAGTCATCTTGTCATTTTGCACATAAACAGGTTCTTGCCATGGTTGTTAAGAGCCTGTTTCTAGCCTATAACACTGTTCTATGATCATAATGTCACAAGCAGCAGGGAGCCCTGAATCAAAATGTGTAGGTGGGAAGCAAGACAGATTTGTAATCACTGATTAGAGAAAATCATGAAGAAAATAGTGATTTTTGAGTTTTGTCACAGACACGAAAAAAAACAAAAAATATGAACAGGACACTAAAACTACCTGCTGGTGGAGTTCGCTTTTTACAGTCGACCGGGAGAGAAACAAGCTGGTTGCATCCTGCCAGCACTGTAAAGCGACAATATGAATAAACTACATTTAAAACACAGCACCGGTAACTGCCACTAACTTATACCAGCAGGTTTTTTAGTTTTTTTTTCAATAGCTAAAATGAGAATCTGAATTAATTTAATTTAAAAAGGCACAATGCAACAGCTGTAATTTTCCAAAATGAGTAGGTAGTCGATATTCATTATCTAACAATAATAATAAATAATGCCTGGGCAAATTAAACAGCATGGTAGAAAAAGCACTGATTAGGAGTTATTTTTCAGGTTTTGTTAGCACACAAATAAAAGGTAAAGAATCCATCTAAAACTTCTAAAGCTCAGCTTACACTAAGAGGAGAGATATGTAATGCAGATTCTATGTTACCTTTGAATTATATAAAATGTTGTCTAGGTTTCTTTATTTTTCTATTTGTCTCCTATGTATTAAACCCATGAAGTAATACTCAACATAAAATTAAATGCCAGCAAATTTCCTTTAATTTGATTAATGTATCTGAAACAAAACTATAAGGGAGTGTGTTAATAAGTGAGAAAATATTTAGATATGTGTTTTATGGTATCATTCGTTACTAAACACCCAGCCCAATTGGGCACAGAGAAAGGGATCTTTATACAATCTCAAAATGTGCTTATACATAGATTAAGGAATCAAATTCACTAAAATGGAAAGACAAAAGCAAAGCAGAAACCGTGGAATTAATGGTGAACATTAGTGGGGCAACTATGACCACATTATTGTGCATCCCCGTTTTGTATTTAACAGTTTTTTTTTTTAATGTATAAATTGCTAATCTCCTGTAAAACTAATCTGAACTGTCAGAACTAATGACTCGAGCCAGATTGGTGACTCGACTCGAGCCTGGTATGTCAAAGACTCTTCGAGTCTTTACTCTCCAGTACTTGACTCGAGTCCCAGTTTTGGTGACTCGTTACAACTGGTTTACAGTAAAATAAGGTATGTCTTAGTTGGTGATTATCTGGCTAGAGTCCAATAGGAGCATGAAGTTTTAACACTTACTCATGTAATGGAAATCTGGAAATGTGTAGTGATTTTTATATAGATTGTATATATTACATTTTTTTTTTTTTTTGCGACTTTGTTATGTGGAATATAATAAATAAGAACCAAAAACATTGAGTTTTTTCCACTTCATTTTACAATGCCATTTCCACGTTTGTTTTATTTGAAGTGTTTAATGTTAAATTTCAGTTTTTGTTTGGTTTTGTCCAGCTACAATAAGGCACAATTAAACCATGTTTTTACTTTATGAAAACATGTCTATGGCCACTGTTTACTGTGAAGAAACAACAATGGCATGGAATGAGAAAAAAAGTAAAAAATGAATAAAATGTGGTGTCAACTCTTAACGGTCACTCTGCACAACTGAGAAGCAGTTGCACCGTCCTCTAAGGAGATACTACTGGCCCTAATCCTATAATTAAACAAGTCAGCAAGAGTGACAGACAGCAAAAGCAGGGATGTCAGAGGTGTCAGTTTCATGAACAACCAGTTTATTGTTGTGAACAATAATGTCAACAAATGCAATATGAACAAAAACAAAATACAGATGGGATGGAACCAATAAAGAAATAACAAAAATAAGAAAGATTGGAAACAATAATGATAAGAAAGGAAAACAAATAATTGGAGGGAACAGGTAAGACTAAAGTTGGTACAGATAAGTAGGAAAGGTGGACAAAACAGGCAAGTATAAAGATGGTACAGGTAAGCTGTTAAATGGAAAAAACAAAAGGCCAAAAAGTATCAAAGGAGAAATGGGTGGAGTGTCTGATGGGCCTCAAATACCACCCCCCGCATCCCCTCCCCACACAAACACACACACACACACACAACACAAAAACATTGCACAGACAGAGAATGATAAATGAAAAGATCACAGATGGGAACAATAACTAGACTTGCAAGCAACTTTACGGCTTCCAAGCAGTTATTGTGAAATTTAAGCACATTGTTTTTTATAGATCAAACGTTATCATCACAAATCATTTTGGACACAGCTGACTGTGTCAATTTTGGCAAAAATATTGGAAGCATTGGTTAGAAGCAAATTAAAATGTTATTTGCATGCAAATAATATTCTTACTACTTCTCTTAGTCCTCTAGTATTATACAAAGTTTCATAAGTCTACTGCATTGTACCACTGACATATACTGTAATATGTGCAAAAAGGTCAATGCTGAAATCTCATTGGCCCACAGTAGCCATGTTTTTTACTGTAGCAACTTCCCTTGAACAAGAGTAAAAGATAATCATACTTAGATCATGTATGCTCATTTTTTTGCTTCAATTAAATAAGCGGTTTCTGAGAAGATGTTTGTTTGTTATTGATGTTACTAACATGGCTGCCATACCACGCAACCGATCAGCTCGTTTGCACGTGCCCCAATCTTGGACTATTCATTAACATGTATAGAGAGTTTCAGAACTCTGCGTGTTATATAAGCACATTGGTTGTTATAGATCAAACGTTATCATTACAAATCATTTTGGACACAGCTGACTGTCAATTTTGGCAAAAATATTGGAAGCATTGGTTAGCAGCAAATTTAAATGTTATTTGGATGCAAACAATATTTTAACTAGCTTATATAGTGAAATGCATTTAAGCAATCAGCTTCATTCAATTGCTGGCATTAGTTCCGTGAGGCCTGCAAGCTCAGACGTTTGAATAATTTATATACAGCTGTGTTTGTGTTACAGACAGTGCAAACATTTGGACAAAACTGTGTTGTCAGAAGGAAGATCTTTTTGTGAACCAATACTGTATTTTGATAATGGTTTTGAGGGAAACGGTCAACGAAACAGAATACACGTTTCAATTGCTGCGTTCTGGTACCCAGAGCTTCCTGCGCCAGCTGCTCCTGGCTGCTGTCTTTTTGACATCACACGCAGCTTTCATGCCAATGCTGCCCTATTCCAGCCTTGCTGAAGCACCCCTAGATCATCACCGATCCTCCACCACATTTCACAGTGGGTGCGAGACATTGTGGCTTGTAGGCCTCTCCAGGTCTCAGTCTAACCATTAGACGACCAGGTGTTGGGCAAAGTTGAAAATTGGACTCATCTGGGGGTGCTTCAGCAAGGCTGGAATCGGGCAGATTTATCTTTGTGAAGGACGAATGAATCAAGCCAAGTACAAGGTTGTCCTGGAAGAAAACTTGCTTCCTTCTGCTCTGACAATGTTCCCCACTCTGAGGATTGGTTTTTCCAGCAGGACAATGCTCCATGCCACACAGCCAGGTCAATCAAGATGTGGATGGAGGACCACCAGATCAAGACCCTGTCATGGCCAGCCCAATCTCCAGACCTGAACCTCATTGAAAACCTCTGGAATGTGATCAAGAGGAAGACGGATGGTCACAAGCCATCAAACAAAGCCGAGCTGCTTGAATTTTTGTGCCAGGAGTGACATAAAGTCACCCAACATCAATGTGAAAGACTGGTGGAGAGCATGCCAAGACGCATGAAAGCTGTGCTTGAAAATCAGGGTTATTCCACCAAATATTGATTTCTGAACTCTTCCTAAGTTAAAACATTAGTATTGTGTTGTTTAAAAATGAATCTGAACTTATTTTCTTTGCATTATTCGAGGTCTGACAACACTGCATCTTTTTTGTTATTTTGACCAGTTGTCATTTTCTGCAAATAAATGCTCTAAATGACAATATTTTTATTTGGAATTTGGGAGAAATGTTGTCAGTAGTTTATAGAATAAAACATGTTCATTTTACCCAAACACATACCTATAAATAGTAAAACCAGAGAAACTGATAATTTTGCAGTGGTCTCTTAATTTTTTCCAGAGCTGTATATATATGCAATCATTAGAATCATTAACTCAAATAAAGTAACACCTGTGTGCTTAATTATCATCAACTGCTATTCCAATTCAAGCAACAAAACAAAAAGTTATCCATAAACAACAACAACCACAAATGTAGGCTGGTCCAATCTTGTTATGCTAAGAAAAAAAAAAGAAAAAATAGGCTGCTCCTAGCTTGTTACACACAAATCTAAATGGATGGTCAAGGCTTCAGCATTTGGTCGACCGCCGTAATGTTGATAACACAGTGCCTGGAATTGCCACATCTGGGATATGCCCAGTTTTTCCATAAGTTGTGGAGTATGAAGCAGGCTGTCACAACTGTGAGCATGAAGGAATAATGTACACTGCTGTGCAAGTGTCTTAGACATGCAGCATTTTTCTACTCTGATGCATTATGAGCATCAACAATTTACTCAAAGTCTCCACTAGTGTTTTCTACTATTATAACAACATTTACTTGCATGAAGAAGGAAAAACATTGAGTGAAACAACTCGCATCACTCGATTTTCAGGGTGTGGTATCCAAAGCATAATCAACAACTACAGAGAAACATCATCTGTAATTGAGAAACCCCAGGACTAGAAGACCCAAAAAGCTGTCTAACAAAGATGAGCAATAAGATAATATCCCTAAGGAATAGAAAGAAGACTAGCGTTGAATTGACAACAGAACTGGCAGAAGGCACAGGTGTCATTGTCCATCCGTCAACAGTCCAAAGCACCTTTGACCAATGTTCCATAGTCCTATTTCTGTGTTCTTGTGCATATTTTAGCCTTTCAGTCTTGTTCCTCTTTCTTAACAGAGGTATTCTTACTGCAACACATCATTTAAGTCCTGATTTCAAGAGTAACCTTCTGCCAATAATTTATACATATTTAAAATATTTTGTGCTCCCACTAATAGGGAGGTCCCACCCCAGGAACCTTTTTCCTAACTCAAACTTTGAATGGGATTAGAATCCCTTAAACTAATCCCTTTTAACAGTTGGGTTATCCCAGTCTACACCCGGTGATAACCTGTTTCTCGCCATGGTTCATACAACAGCTGTGAGAGTTCTCCACACATTCATCTCCGGATTGTTGAGACAAAAAGAACATAGGACTGGCCTTCCAACTTATCCTTTATAGCAGATGGCCTGGGTTCGTTGACATTCAGTGAATCACTTACCTGGCCATCCTTCACACCTGTCTCATTACGAAGGGATTCTAATGTCCAGCCTTGCCATATCTAGCATAAACTTACATTCTAAGGAGAGCAATTTACATTTACTGGTTGCTCAGTGTTTGTAGAATGAAAAAGGAACATCAGGCCCTGTAAGCCCATTTTGTAGGTAGAATATTTTGAACATTGTGGTTCGTTTGATATACCTGCAGTCTGTATGATAATGTTAAATTGAAGACAGTTCATGTCAGGGTCTAATTCACTGTTAATTCCAGGGAGATACATTTTTATAATTAGCATTGTAACCCTTGGTCCACAGGTTGTTTGGATTTTGAACTGACCACCTGTACGTTCCCAGTGAGCATACAAAAACCACACAAACAGTTAAGTAAAAAAAAAAAAAAAAAAAAAAAAATCTCTTTATTACAGGAAATGATACAATTGAATACAGCTTATAAGACAATTTGCAAAATCCCCTCTTCACACCTTGCATGGTATTTCAGTACCAAACCTATCCTAAAAAAGCAGTTAAAACTGCACCAAGTAAAACCACTAAAACCTTCTAAAAAACATCATTAGCAGGCGACTTGTGACTTCAGTGGGATATTATTAATACAATTCAACACAATATGTTACAACACCACAGTCTTGAACAATATAAGCAGCAATTTGGTGAAACGATAGTTCCAGTATATTCACCTGGGCCTAAGAATAGCCTAGAAATCTCAGTTAATGTACTTAGTCCAAGTCACCAAACACTGTCCTGGTAGTAACGGCAATGAGGAAAAGTATTGGTTGAAGATGACCAACCCAAATACCTCCTAATCTGTCCTGCAGCAGAAGAATGAACAGCACTTGATATCCAGACTCCCTCTGTGTCCACCAAGTACACCCTGATCTCAGCCCCCCCCTATTCTTATTTGGTCTTCCGACCTGGCCACTTGTACTTAACTTAAGTAAGGTAGGACGTGGCGTCTTGGGTGTGTACAGGGAGCTGGCTGTCTGTCCCTTGGTTAGTGCCTGTTCGCTCCTCTGGGGCGTCGGAGATTTAAAAATGTACAAATATTTCTGCCAAGTGTCTTTACTTCTGAATAATTTATCAAGAGCCACAAAGTCCTTGGCATAATAGTATTAATAGTGTTCTTTTAATCAAAAGAGTGCAGCTTTAATAGCATACTTCAAGGATGAATACTTAGCTTTGCTATAAGTTTCTTGCCGGTCCTTCCTTCCATCGAGGTGCTGTGTCTTTAACCTTCTGTATTTCTTTTTGAGTTCTAAATAATCGTTCTTGTTATCGTCCAGGTCTGTCTGTCAAGATGGCCAACTTCTTGTGTCCTCCATTCAGTTCCCCCTGGAGCCACACACTCCCCTTCCTGTGCTTTCAGTTCCTCTTTATAGGGGACTGTCAACGATAGTTAATTGGTGTAAATGGAAAACACCTGGCTGCATTTGGAAATTGAGGAATGGGACTATTTTCTTCCTCTAATCACTGTGCTGTCGTACAAAATAATCACACACACTTAACCAAAATAACTTAACACAGTAATACAACATAAGCTGCAACGTGACTCCCTTTGGGTAATAAACAAAAACATAATGTATCAAATGTGCAAAAAACAAAATACTAAATACAAAAGAAAACAAAACAAAACAAAACATATTGTGCACAATCCCAACCATTTCTAGTCACTCGTGACATTTGCATAACTGATTCAGACTTCTCATCACCGCAGATTTATGACTTGTCTGCTTAGTAATGGGAACACACAGGCACACACAGCTTTGTTTAAAAGCTATGCTCTCCCTCATGTGTCCTTATCTTGACATGCTCTGCTTTGTTACACACGCTGTTTCTTTCACTTCCTGTCATACTCAGTTTTGACCTCAATTCAATCACCCCAGCAAGCCAAGTAATTTAAACAACAGAAAGAGCGCACAAGATCCATCTCTTTGCCTACAAGGAGCTTGACTGCAATAAGAGATAGGGTGAAGAAATACAATTAACAGCACAAGCTAAAGACGACTTGCCTGCTAAGAAATACATAAATAATGTAAATATGTTGTCTGTACAATCCTGTGACTACTGAACATAGTGAGTGTGTTTTAAATGTTTTTTTCACCATATTTTTTTTAACAGTAACGTAACCAGGAAATAATAGGGCCAATCAGGTTTTTAGCTGTAGAAATCACCAAGCAAATAGGCACAACTGCAAAAGCAGTGGATTTCAAGGTTGCCCCAATTTTTTCTACTAACTTGGCTTGTGTTTTTCATGCAAGTTGGATCCACTTTTATTGTGCCTGAAACACACAAGCCAAGTTAGTAGAAACAATTGGGGCAACCTTGAAATCCACTGTTTTTACAGTTGTGCCTATTTGCTTTGTGCTGGCAAGGTTGCCCCAATGGTTTCTTGTTTTTGATATCTCCACTTTAAATGGCTGAGCACTTTTGATAACATGCCGTTTTTTCACATTTCCAATATGTTTTTGTTTCAGACATTACGGGAATAGCAAAATTGTTCCATCTATATTGAGGCAATGTATTGCCGTTTGGATAGGGTAAATATAAATAGTAGGCTAATCTGTTGAAAGGGTTGGGATGTAAATCTGTAGTGTAGCGGTTATTTGGAGTAAAAGTATGACTAGTTAAGGTTCAAACCTGCCTTTATATACATATGCACATTAAAGTTATGTGTGCAAAAGCATTCATATCAACTAATTTTTTTTTTCATGTTAAAAATGTGTTTGTTACACATAAATAAAATACATGAAAAAAAAGGAAGTTTGCAATATCGAACCTAAAACATGCTTCCAATGCAGCTTGCAATGCAAGAAGTCCTAGCTTTCACACCATAAATTTTGTACTTCCATTTCACAACATTTACAAGTAGGATAGCAGTTGGAAAGTTATAGTTTTTAACAAGTAACGAGACACGCTCGCTCAACAAGATTTTGTAAATAATGATTATGTATTATCCCCATTGTATTGAAAGCTTTCATCTGATTTTGCAAACTATCATAATAAGCTTGATCCATTCATTTAGTATATTATAATGTTTTCATGTTTAGGAAGTAGTACTGCAACAGGGAGACAACAGTGTTGAATTCTCAAAATGTTTTTTTTTAAATTTGAAAGTAAAATATTTATTTGAAACTACACAGAATTCTAAATGGCAGTGATATAAATAAAATAATAACCCTATGTTTTAGTCTTGGCACTTTCACTGCATATTCTCTCCAGTCACAGCTCACAAGCTCGCTCAGTCACACCCACAGTTTTGCTCATTCAAGTTCAGCGCTGGACTGTCTTAAAGTCCCCAGGCTCATGCAATCCTTCCCTGCTAAAAA
Organism: Polyodon spathula; assembly: GCF_017654505.1. NCBI lineage: Eukaryota > Metazoa > Chordata > Actinopteri > Acipenseriformes > Polyodontidae > Polyodon > Polyodon spathula. The sequence goes on from NC_054535.1 coordinate 62,467,230, forward strand.
CCTTGTGAGAATGCACATTTGGGTGTTATGGGGTTTAATTGTGTAATTGTTTTATTGTTTAGTAATCCCCTGCACCTGGTGGTAATTGTAAATTAGAGCCAGGTGCAGGGTATTTAAGAGAGGCAGCCAGCCTGTTCCAGGCTGCTGCTGTGAGAAGAGCTCGACTGTGTGAGTGAGCAGTCGTATTGAGGTATTGTGTGAGGGTGTGTTTTTCAATGTTTGTGGCAGGTAAATGGTTTATCCATCCTGTGTGATAGTTAGGTTCCTGTTTATGTTTAGTGAGTGCTCCAAATAGGAGCTAGGTGTTTGTTTTGTGTTTATTTCATTTTGTGTTTATTAAAAGTGCGCGTGAGCGATGTTTCAGTACAATCCTGTGTGTTGGGTCGTAATTCAGAAGGGAGAAGAACCCGTGAGAGCTTCTGTGGTGAGCAAAAAGGTGACAACATATGCGTGGATAAAACTGCCTGGGGTCTGCAAAAAAATACGTTGGGGGGGGGGGAAAGGACATTTTTACCATACTTTGGCAACTTATTTCACTTACTGTATGACAGTGTGACAGAGACAAAATAATTCTTGGTGATAAATCTTTCCTATAAGGGTGCTGTGTAAAGAGAACAGAGTGCCCTGGACTGGATGGCCTGACATTTAATTCCCAGGATTAGGTGGAAGTCAGCCATCTACAAAGGGGGTGGAGCTACGGTACACCAAGTCATCAACCAGGAAAGGAAGCAATGTGGCAACCGCAGATTGGAGGAGAAGCAGTTGCAATTGCTAACCAAGGGGGCGTGACCGACAGTACATAATGGGACGTAGCGAGATGATCTGTTCCTTTGTATGTTTAAACACTGAACCGGAAGGAGAACCTATTGGTATCATGAGTGTTTTGTTTGTTTTGTCTTGTCTAAAATCTACTTGTTTTGTTATTATTAGACAGCTAAGGCCACCACTAAACCAAGACAACACTGCACCTTGTTCATGATAAATTGTATTTTCACCACAAGCACTACAGCACTCTTTGGACTTTTGATCGTGTTTATGTATATTGTGTGTGTTTAATACGGTGACTATTTTGTGGACCCTGTGGATTTAACTGATACACATTGTTGTGTATTGCCAGTTTTTAATATTATTTATTGTTGTGACATTGGATTACAAATAAAATTTCACCAGTAACATTGTTGTTTGTCATTATCTGGCGCACTGCATCACCTCTACATCTGCGCACTTCAAACCACTTTGCCACAGACCCTGAAAACACGTAAACTATCCTTGCTGCATACAGTCTGGCAGTTCACGTGCTTCCTTGATTACTTGGTGTGAGAAACTACTGTTCCTCTCAAAAATTTTAATGGATTAATGATGGCAAACTGCTAATTTGATAGCAGGTGCAGAATGCCAGGTGAACACCATTCTTTACATACACTGCTAAAATCAGACTTTATGGCTGCTAAACGCAGTTTATGGCAGCATTGTGGGGGTTTTGCACCTGCAAATCACTTTGTGCCTATCCTTACATCACCCCCATGATATGAACTCTAGCTGGCCGTTAGTATAGGGCCTTGTTTTGATGCGCTCCCTCTACTGGAACATGGTGGTGATGTTGTGTATATCTGCATCTCTGTTAATCAAGTCGACAGGGAGTACTTTCAGGCTAACAGACAATATATCTGTGCTGGATCACAAGGTCCCAAGTTCAAAGCTTATACTGCATTTGAGTAAATCACGTACTGTAATTAATCTACAGTGTATTATAACATCATATGGCTGACCTAGAACTAGGCAAGTTTTGTTTTCTTGTTGATTTTTTATTTTTTTTTTAAACTGGCATAAAAGGTGATCTGTTTTTACAGTTAGGTATGTTTACAGTGAATGCTGAATACATATAAAAACATCTTAATGAAATATAGGGAAACATTAATAAACATTCCATTCTGACAGTATGAAATGGCAAAATAATGACAAGTCCTGCCACGCAGCAAACATATTAAAAAACATTATCTTCAAGGTAATGAAATGACATCCGTTTCCTTTCAAGCTAAACACGTTAGACATATCGGGAGAGGATCTTCTGACACAGCAGAGTGATTGGACACAGCTTTAAGGTAATTTATAGGAGAGAACGACAAATGTGCTGGGTTTGCTCTTTTAGCTGAACTCATTTTATACAATCAGATATGAACACCCCAGCATTTCTAATGTGTAGAAAAATAGCCAAATGCCAGTGTATTGATATACAAAGAAACGTAGTCTTTTGTTACAAAAAAGAAAGAGGAGGGCCTGACAACTTTTTACAATATTTGTAATTTTTCCTAATTGTATTACTAATGATTTTAATGCTTTGTGAACTTTTTTGCACAGGATTAAGACAGTCATGTGTCAGAAAAGTAAATGTAATTTATGTACTTTAAGGGCATAAATTGGACCTTTTCTGTTTTCCAGACACAGACCATTTAATTGATCTAAACAAAGGCATGTCTAAAAAAAGATGACTTTACATCATTTTACTGCACTGTGAAATCAACCTAGATTATATCATCAATTTATTCTTGATCATCCTGGAATAAAAAATGGTTATGTGATAGTTTTATAAAAAGGTCAATTAAAAATGCACAACAAAGGCTTTTTTAAGACAAATGAAAATATTCAGAGATGTACTTGCGTTAATAGTGTATAGCTAAATAGTGCATAATCTTTTTTATTAGTATTGTTACTATAGAGCTGGAAGCATATAAAGCAGCCAGCTCTGCTTTTTGTGTGTTTGCTTAGCTATTAAGACAACTAATTAGCAATAGGCCAAATTTATAGCTGCAGTAAGTACATATGTTGAATTTTTTATGACAAATATATCTGTAATTTATTCTGCTAAGGAAGTTTTTTTTTCCCCCCAGATTAGAAGTATTAATAATTGTGATAATAAGTCCCTGCATCATTTTTTTTTATTTCTACAAACTTGAAGTGCTTGATGCAGTAAAGTGTTTCAAAATATCAAAAAGTACAATCATTGATCATGGTATAATAAACAAGTGAAGAAAGGACAAAGTGTTGAGTTTCAAATGGTCAAATTTCAAACCAGTGTGGATGCAGAGAATTTATAGGTCACAGCTACAGTATGATAATGTAGCTAACATGCATTTAGAACACAAGAGAGTTCCATTCAGAGTTTGACAGACATATAAATGAGCAATCTAGACCCCATGCTGTGCTGAGGACTGGAATTTGATAATAACTCATGTTGCTGAATTGTCAGTTGAAGCTAAAAGCCTATTTTAACATACTGCATTGACAATGATACTGGTTCTGTGATCGACAAAATGATGGGACAACAAATCTAAATCGTTTCACTGCCAGGACACAGCAAATAATGGTAGTGTCTTGTTTTTGTCACAAGACCAATTGAGCCAGATTCCAAAATATACTTTTAGTAGCATTATTAATATTATATAAATATATGATAAATAATATGTATGACACACCAGTTCCTATTTTAATGATCTGAAAATCTTAATACTGACGACCTAAAATTAAGAAAAAAAAAACCTGATTTTTCACAGACCCCTTTTCACTCTATTTTAATTGTATGATGTGCCAGTAAACAGTAGCAATGTTTAAGCATGATCTTTATCTTCACTCACATGCAAGCTGTGTGATAAGTACCTGTTTTGAATTACACTCTGGAAGTTGAGTTGAGTTTAATATTTAAACATGAGTCCCCATTCTATTTGTCATAATATACAGAAAATACCCTGTACCGAATACCCTCTTGTTCAGCTAAAAAAAGTTGACATACACCACTAGAGGTAGGAGGTAGGATGCATAATTTGCCAGTGGCTCCTATATGGGTGTGAAATGTCATTTCACTAGACACCAGTTCTAAAGTACTTGATCCTGGGAAAGTTACAATAAGTCAAGTGCAATAATCCAATTACTGGCACTTCAACCAATGATATTTTGGGAAAGTTATCAATACTTCAGGTAGAGCCAACCCAGGCTTACCAGCTGGACGAGGATGAGCCATTAGCACCTCTCCCCTTCTCCACTGGAAGTGTGGTGGCCTAAGGAGTAGGAAACACTGTATGGAGGCCCTCTCTTGGTGGAAACAGCCAGCTCAACTGTGTCTAGGTGGGTCCACTGTGAGTCGATGCCCTTGCACATGAGTGGCTGAGGACTCTCCTTTATGCCTTTCCACCAGTAGCATTGCTTCCAAAGTGCCTGGAAAATATCAGGAAGGAACAACCCAGGGTGCTTTTAGTGACCCCGAAAAAGAAAAATTATCAGGCTATTTCGTGTACATAAACATTCGTATGTACATGAAAACTTTCAAAGCTTATATCAAACACCCACAGGTCATATAAGACAAAATAGCTTAGTTACACAATACACAATTAAAGCTAGTGTAGCACCCATACCTAATGCCCTGTGGAAATCGTGGAAAGTTTCTTTAAAATTAATATCCATTATTTTTTTTTCGCTGGAGGGCTTTTAAAACATGATATGTATGTGTAATAGAAAATAGATCCCTCCATTTAGATTGCAGTCCTCTTTGTATAACAAAGTGTTTCTTTTGCTATATACAGTATACCGAGCATCAAAAGAAACTTATCACTATTATAACACTTTTATTTTTGAAAAAAAAAAGGTATATAAATGATGGACATTGACGAAATGTTTTTGGTTTCTTTTTAATCACTCAATTATTCATCCTTGACCATGACACGCATGAGTGAAGCATATGCATTTAATCAACTAATTGGTGAGACAGTTGATTGGACACTGGATATGGAGTGATTTCAGCTGTTGAATTGCAAGCTTGAATAAAAGCAATAAAGAAAATCACAGGAAAAAAACATGCCACATCTGTCAAGAGAGCAGTGCCTTTGTGCAATCAGTATGTTGGGGGCCAGACTAGGGCAGCATACTGTGGATAGCCATCTTGGGTGCTCATGTCATGGTTGGTGTAAACAGAGGTAACCTCAATCAATAGTAAATCAAGCATGACTACGCTACATTGAGTTTTTAAGGCGAAGGACCTTGACATGAATTAGCAATAACTTTCCCTGAGCAGGTTCTTTAGATTCCTGGGGTTCCAGAACACATGCCAGAGGCACAGATAAATATAACATATTTTATTGTTCTCAACAGGGCTAAATCTAAAAGCATACACCATAAAAATCAAAGATAAAGGCAACAAGGAAAACTAATAACACAAATATACTAACTACAGGTTCCCCCACCCATTGGTCATTTAAAAAAAAAAAAAAAAAACATTTATAATCAATATCCATGGAATATAGAGAAAAAAGCAGAAACAAAGTCCAAAAGAAATACTGTAGGTCCAGATAGTTATAGTTCCCAATTCTCCTGAACGCACTCGCCAATAATCCACTGTCCTTGTATTATTCGACTGGAAATTCCTTCTGCTGCTCCACGCTGTCTCCCAGATGACGCCGACCAGGACCGAGGAACCACCTGAGAGAGAGAGGAGGAACAAAGAAACCTGCCATCAGGAAAGTAATATATAATGAATATAACTCTTTCATACATTCATGTGTTTTCTGGACTTACCCTTAGACTGTTTTTGATCTTGCTTGTATCTCTCTCTCACTCCAGCACTGGAACTCGACAACCGCACCCTGGACTGGACCCTTCGACTTAGTTTCCTTGATCAGACAATGGTAAGTATCAGCTCCGAATGGATCCCGGGACCTCCGATTGTTATTCCTGACTTCATTCTATTCCATTCTTTTCTCTTTGAAAGAAAATTCAAGTGTTTTCTCACAGCAATATCTTCTCCGATAATCCCAGCCCAAAAGATCTCCTTCCTCAGTGATCAAAAAAAAAAAAAAAATGCCAAGACAAAACTGTCTTTCCTCTTTCCTGTCCTGCCCTTTTATAGGGCTGCGGGGGGGTTCCCATTTGCTGGTCACAAGTGTGGAGGTGTGGTTTAATCTTGGTGTGTGGAAAGTGCTCATAGAGACAAAACAAACAGTGCATAACCAATCAATGATTCACATCAGTGGAATCCATAATGAAAAACAAAAAATAAAACATCAAAAGTCAAAACAGACCAGGTAAGTGCAACCACACAACAAAAACACCATATAAATACATTTGTGTACAATATAAGCATTGAACATTCACCACTTGTGACACTCCCCCCACTATAATCCTTGTCATCCCAACAAAGGTACAGGCAGCAAATCTTAGCTTTCATAACGGGCCTGTCTCTTACCTAAATTCGGTTGCTTTGACCGCCGTAAAAATTCCTGCAATGGAGCTACATGCTTGGGGCTCTCCTCTAGAGCAGGCATATCATGGGTACTCTGATCGGACTCAATTCCTACTTCAAGGCCCCCATTCCTATCTCGGTCAGGCTCGGGCGGGGGCACATACATAAGCAATTGCATGGGCATAAGGATTGGTCTCATACCATTTATGTCCATTAGTTGAGAGGACTTTTCGGGGTCGAGGGAGGGTCTAGGGTCCAAGCACATCTCAAGTTATTCCTGTGTAAGGTCTTTTCTGGTTCTTCTCGATGTTCAGGTCACTTTTGTGATTATTGCACCCCTAGGTCACAGCACTGCCTGGACCTAGGGGTGCAATAATCACAAAAGGGATAGGATCCCAATGGGGTGCCATCTTACCCCTGGTCCTTCGCCGAAAATTTCTTGCCAGGACGGGCTCGCCGCGTAGCAGTAGGACATCTCGCCTCCCTTGATTATACCGCCCCTGATATCGCTGCTGTTGTCTCTGCACCTTTTCCCTTAAGATAACATATGCTCATTCCAAAGTTTTGTAATGGGAATAAACCCAGCTCTTCATGATCTGTGGGTCCAGAGGCAGGATTACTCCGGTTAACAAATCTACAGGGAGGCATTCATGTACAGAGATATTATAAGCGTGGACCAATTCCGGCAGTCTGTCTGCCCAAAAGTCTTGTTCATCCTCCTGTAATGATGATAACAAGGATAAGAGAGTTTGATTGAGTTTTTCACAAGCCCCTTTACCTTGTGGGTGGTACGAGGTTGTATAATTTACTTAGCTTCTTTACTAATTCCGATTTGAATGCAGATCCCCGGTCGGAATGGAAGAGTTCTGGGCACCCAAACGGCTGAATTATACCTTTCCACAACATCTTTACAGTAGTCTGCACAGCTTGGTCTCTAGTAGGGACAGCCCAAGCAAACCTAGAAAACAGGTAAATCATAACTAATATATATGGGTAAGCATCTCTAGCATGACCCAAAGACAGTCAATTGCCACAAATTCCATGGGATAGAAAGTCACAATAGGGACAAGAGGGCTCTCAACTCTGGTCAGGCCTTGTTATAAATGCAGTGGGGGCATTCAGTGGTCCATCATTTTGTATCTTCCCCCAAGCCGTACCAATAAAACCTTTGCCAAAGCACTGACAGTATCTTCGCACTGGCTACATGTTCGAAAGCTTCATGATATTTCCGCCACATCTGGTAGCCCTGAAGGGGACCACAATCTGTGTCTGGCCCTCCCCTGCAACTGAACCTACTTCTCTTCTTATCACAACCTCCCATTCCATATCCAGTCGACCCCACTCTTGGAGCAACCTTTGAGCCTCCATTGGCACTGCACTACCAAACCGGGCCTCTGAGTGGGCATCTCCGTTCCCACCAGGCACACACCATGCTAATTGTTGGGTCCTGCCTCTGCCACTCTGCCCATGGGAAGTCAGGACCCTGATCCTCCAGGTTCTCCATTACTGGCAGTGCTCCTTCTCCACTTTGGGGTTCCATCTGTTATGGGGAAGCTTGGTTTTCACACTCTCCGGGGAGCTTAGAGAAGGTAAAGTTTGTTACTCGGTTGAGCCAATTGTGCAGTATCCAAATTTACTTAGGGGTTATTATCGATGAACACTGTGAAATCAGTTCTCCACAAATAGTCCTTAAACTTATCGGTTATAGCCCACTTCATTGCTAATAATTCCAGTTTAAAAGAACTATAATTCTTATCATTCTTCTAGGCAGGATGCAGACTATGGTTGGCATATGCGATTACCCTCTTCGTCCTTCTTGCACTTGGGCCAGTACAGCTCTCAAACCATTTAAACTGGCATTGGTATATAACCAAAAAGGTACAGTAAAATTGGTGTAAGCCAGAATAGGGGCATTTACCAGCACTGTCTTCAGCTCTTTGAAGGCTGCCTGGCATTGCGGAGACCAGTACATTATGGCAGTCTCCTTCCCCAAAGCAGCAGTCCTAGTCAGCAACGCATGTAACAGAGCAGCTACTTTGGAGAATGCTGGAATAAACCATCTATAGTAGCCCAGAGACCCATTGTGGGGTGAGGGCCAAACATGAACAATGGCCAACTTCTCGGGATAGGTGAACACCCCTTCTTGGCTTACACAAAGTCCCAAATATCGAACTTCCTGTTGGAAGAGCACACATTTCTTCAGTTGTAACTTCAATCCATGGTCCTACAATTTCTAAAACACTTGTTCTAAGTGCAAGAGGTGAGCTTCAAAGGAAGGGGAGTAAATAATCACATCATCAAGGTAAATTAATAGAGAGTAATTTAACTGGCCTTCTAAGCAGAGCTGCATCAATCTTGGCAGGAATATATATATATATATATATATCTATATTTTATATATCTATATATATAATTATATATGCACACTGATGCACAAAACAAATGCAACACTCAGGTCTAATGGATTTAATCAAATATTTTAAACATAGATGTTGTGTTTATTTGTGGAGTGCTGGAGTGCATAACATGGTGTGGTAAATAAACATAGCCAGGATGTTGATAAAAGTAATATTGCTGAAGCAGAGTACCTACATTGGGTTAGTGATACTGTCAATGGGAAAAAGAATTGCGGCAAAGTACCCATGTTGAGAATTAAGTAAAACCAAGAAGTATAAAACGTGGGTTTGTTAACCACAAACCACAAAAGACTGTGTTATTAAACGTTTGTTTTGCTTTAGTTTTAGGCAGTGTAATTCCCTTTGGACTGTGCTGATAAAAATAAAAAGGGAACACTGTAGAATTGTTTGAAGTACCACAAGTTTGTATCTAATTTGAACTGTTTTATTTGGTGTGGCAATATTGTGCGCAAGAAAACACCCACAGAAGAAGGATGGTTGTTCTTCAAAAATGTAGTACTAGAGGCGCAAAACAATTATATCCCTAAAGTAGACAAATCTAAATGTAAAACTAAATTGCCAAAATGGTTTAATAGATCAATTAAAAAAAATATTCAGTGAAAAAAGGCACTTTACAGAGCATTAAAAAAGGACCAAAAAGAAAGTACGCAGAAAGAATACACAGAACTGCAAACGCAAGTCAAAAAGGAAGTTAGAAAGGCCAAGAGAGAAATAGAAATGAACATTGCTAAGGGAGCTAAAACCAATTCCAAAATGTTTTTCCAATATTACAACAGCAAGAGAACATTCAAAGAGGAGATTAAATGTTTAAGAGATACAAATGGCAAAATCGTAGAGGAAGAAAAAAAAATAGCAAATATGTTAAATGATTACTTTTCACAAGTTTTTACAAAGGAAGATACTGACAACATGCCCCACATGTCATCCAGTTCCTATCCAGTTTTAAATAACTTTAGCATAACTGAGGCAGAAGTGTTAAAGGGACTAGGAGCTCTTAAAATAAACAAATCCCCTGGGCCGGATGAGATCCTCCCAGTAGTACTCAAAGAAATGAAAGAAGTAATTTACAAACCGCTAACCAAGATCATGCAGCAGTCTCTTGACACAGGGGTGGTACCGACAGACTGGAAAATTGCAAACGTAATACCGATCCACAAAAAGGGAAACAAAACTGAACCAGGTAACTACAGACCAGTAAGCCTGACTTCTATTATATGCAAACTTATGGAAACTATAATAAGATCCAAAATGGAAAATTACCTATATGGTAACAGGGTACTGGGAGACAGTCAACATGGTTTTAGGAAAGGGAGATCGTGTCTAACTAACTTGCTTGATTTTTTTGAGGATGCAACATCGATAATGGATAATTGCAAAGCATATGACATGGTTTATTTAGATTTCCAGAAAGCTTTTGACAAAGTCCCGCACAAAAGATTAATTCTCAAACTGAACGCAGTTGGGATTCAAGGAAACACATGTACATGGATTAGGGAGTGGTTAACATGTAGAAAACAGAAAGTACTGATTAGAGGAAAAACCTCAGAATGGAGTGTGGTAACCAGCGGTGTACCACAGGGATCAGTATTAGGTCCTCTGCTATTCCTAATCTACATTAATGATTTAGATTCTGGTATAGTAAGCAAACTTGTTAAATTTGCAGACGACACAAAAGTAGGAGGAGTGGCAAACACTGTTGCAGCAGCAAAGGTCATTCAAAATGATCTAGACAAGATTCAGAACTGGGCAGACACATGGCAAATGACATTTAATAGAGAAAAGTGTAAGGTACTGCACGCAGGAAATAAAAATGTACATTATAAATATCATATGGGAGATATTGAAATTGGAGAAGGAATCTATGAAAAAGACCTAGGAGTTTTTGTTGACTCAGAAATGTCTTCATCTAGGCAATGTGGGGAAGCTATAAAAAAGGCTAACAAGATGCTCGGATACATTGTGAAAAGTGTTGAATTTAAATCAAGGGAAGTAATGTTAAAACTGTACAATGCACTTGTAAGACCTCATCTTGAATATTGTGTGCAGTTCTGGTCACCTCGCTATAAAAAAGATATTGCTGCTCTAGAAAGAGTGCAAAGAAGAGCGACCAGAATTATTCCGGGCTTAAAAGGCATGTCATATGCAGACAGGCTAAAAGAATTGAATCTGTTCAGTCTTGAACAAAGAAGACTACGTGGCGACCTAATTCAAGCATTCAAAATTCTAAAAGGTATTGACAGTGTCGACCCAAGGGACTTTTTCAGCCTGAAAAAAGAAACAAGGACCAGGGGTCACAAATGGAGTTTAGAAAAAGGGGCATTCAGAACAGAAAATAGGAGACACTTTTTTACACAGAGAATTGTGAGGGTCTGGAATCAACTCCCCAGTAATGTTGTTGAAGCTGACACCCTGGGATCCTTCAAGAAGCTGCTTGATGAGATTTTGGGATCAATAAGCTAATAACAACCAAACGAGCAAGATGGGCCGAATGGCCTCCTCTCGTTTGTAAACTTTCTTATGTTCTTATGTTCTTAAGTACACTGGGTGGACTCCTTCAGGGCTGCAGTGCATTGTCTGTTCCAAGTAGGGCGTCTGTCAGATATGGTGTCAGTCTCGCAAGTTTGACCCCACGACTTGTCCCATGGCAGTTATACTGCAATTTTTTCATGACCTGTTTGAAGAGGGGAAATCCCCCTATATTAAATTCTATCTGGCAGCTATTTTAGCCAAAGTTAACTTTCCCCAGGAGCTCATTTCCTGGCGGGGTAATTTTTGAAAGGAGCTTGTTGTCTTCGGCCACCTTTGTTCCTCACTGGAGGCTTAACATGGTGCTTGATGCACTAATTAAATTTCCATGTGAGCCCTTGCTCAACTGAAATTTGTATTTTCCAAAACAGCTTTTTTTTTTTTTTTTTTGCAGAAGCCTGGACAAAGGTTACGCTCCGTACCAATCCTTCTTTTTTGCTGAGTCTCTGCATTTCATGTCAACCAGTCTGTGGATTTGGAGGCTTTCCGTCCACCAAGCAGTTCTTGTAGATTTCCTCCACTGGGTAGTGCATTTCAAAGCAAAGACTCAACCATGAGCATCAGTGAGCTTTCAAAAGAACTCCAGGACAAAGTTATTGAAAGGCACAGATCAGGGGATGGGTATAAAAAATATCAAAGGCCTTGAATATCCGTTGGAGCACCCTTGCGATAGAACCTTAAAATATGTATACATAATTCAGTCGTAATTTCATTTCAAAACAATAGGCTAGTAGGGTACAACATTATAAACACACTATTATCTTTACAACTGAAGCTGCCATTTTATTTGATCATCAAGTGATCGCAATATACACGCGTCACAATCAGTGGGGGGGTCCCAATACCAATCCTTCCCCAGGGCCAAAGGCTCTCGGAGGCACTGTTAATACTTATGGCCATACAAATTATATATCACACATCAAAATACAATAGATAAGATGTCACACCGGTAAAGTGTGTGGGAGAACGAACATACTGGTATATTTAACCTGTTAAACCCCCAGCCTCCCACAGGCAATTTCCACCTGGAGGGCTATGACCTTAAATAAATCACATTATCTTCCAAAGTATAGACAGCACAGGCATGGTTCAGGGCTTGAATTCAAGGTAACCCCCCCTGGCCATTAGGAATAAAACCTCAGATTTGATATGTCTTACTCAGTACCACAACGGAAGGAGATATCCAAAAAAACCCATAAAAAACAAGAAACACATTTCATTTGTTTATATTCTATCATCATTTTTTCACCTTGTAGCACAAAAAAATTCTACAAGTGTTTTTACAAAGCTAGGCCCAAGGGTACCCAAACCTCTCCAAAAATTGAATATTTTGTAAGTCTTTATGGCCAGTCATACACTAGTTTCTTGAGTAAGTTCTAAAAGGGAGGTTACCTTCTGGCACCTCATGTTATGCATTGCCACATGAATTAGATTTTGTAATCCTCTTTTTTACTTATTTGTCCAATATTTCATTCAAAAAGTGGCCTTTGGAGAGCTTTGTGGGGGCCCAAATGTATCCATGATGATTATACATGACAAATACTCTTAGTTCATATGCCACAACTGTCAGGCACATTGCTCTCACATAACCGTATGTTTGTGCAGGAGAATGCTGCTACTGAGATTTTTTTGTAGCTCTGAATTTTGTTACTCACTTGCTTTGAAAGTATGTAAATGCCAAGAAGCAAAATAATGAGATTTTTTTTTCCAAAATAAAGTGGTTACACTCATTCAAGCACTGCTGACAGGTGAACATATGTTGATTATTGGATAAAGGTGTCTGCTAAATGTGTACAATAATAATAATAATAATAATAATAATAATAATAATAATAATAATAATAATAATAATAATAATAATAATAATGAGAAAGTATACACCTTTGCTGCGCTAAATCAGGCTGCCAGACTAAAAACATATCAGTTCCTTTCATCTTTACTTTGAGTGACATGTGGCAAACAAAGGAACTGAGTGAGTGATTGTTGGAGCATGCAGACAGCTTATCTTGAAAGGCTAAGAAACCAACACTGTCCTTAGATGAGTAGCATCACTCCTTGTAATCATGGAAATATAAAAAAAGTTTGCTAAACACTCCCATGCAATAATCTAAATCAACGAACATCAATGAGAAAATAATAAAGACGGCCATGAAGCAACAATTACTTCTTGCAACTTGTATTGCATCGTAAAGATCAGCAGCACAGCACAGATGAGACATGGTGTTGCTCTTTACTATGCAATAAAAATTGTTAAAAAAAGTAATTTCTGTGTCCCTTGAGAGTCAAATGCTTTCATTTTCTAATAACATTTACAGTAAAAATGCATATTGAAAATTACGCATAATAATAATAATAATAATAATAATAATAATAATAATAATAATAATAATAATAATAAATGCTGTGTGGATCCATTACACTTACAAATCCTGAAGAGGCTCCAATCCATCTTCAAATGCTGCTTCACAGATGCTGAATCAACACTCTCCAACCCAGAAGGTTGACAATTTTTGCCGTCACTTTCACTATTATCCATCGCCTCCAAAACTTCAAAAAGACTGAATCTAATTTTTTTGGGATGCTTTGGAACACTGCTCGTCATTTTGTTTGATTTTATAAATTTTACAAATTGAAAAATGATCAGAAAATGGTAAGAAACCTTGATTTTATGTGAGTAACGCTGCGCTCTCATTTGCAAATATGTGTCTTGTTTACATAAGCACATCGATTACTCTTCAATGGATTAGGCTACAAACAAAATCAAGGTAGGAAAGGACAGCTTGTGACCTCCCCTACAACTTGGAGAGGGAGATTTCACCATCAACAGATACATGTAAGGCCAGAGCAGCAAAATGCACAGCTAGTCGATCAGAGTTGTTTTGGAACCGTGAGGTACTAGATACATTGTGAAGGGAATATCTCAGGGGTGAAATGGCGAATTTGAAAAATTCCTTTGCAGTTTGATGGTAGGAACACAACGTTTTTGATATTCAGTTTTTTTTTTTTTTTTTCTGTTTTGCTTTTGTAATAATATTACAGATAATTTTTGAAATATAATGTGTAATTGCAGTACCAATGTTCTGCCTTATTTTAATTAATTATTTTATGTTATGTTAATTATTTTTATTCTAGGTACAAACATTGTTAAAAGGAATGTGAACAATTATAAGCAGTCAAGCCACGATTTTTTCCCCTAGCCAGGTCATCGGTACCAGATGTGGTTCCAATCTCCTGCTCCCCAATGGAACAATTAAATTGATCAAATTCACCTCACCCACAACAGGGGGTGCCACTCTGCCACCGAGCCCAACCTACAACTAAGGCGGTCTAGTCGCACAGTTTTTCTTTGGCATTTACTCGTGTCCCCACTGGTCAGTCTCCACCAAGGTAACGCTTTCCATTGCATGCAGCACACCATCAATGGTCCAGCACCGCCTCCAATACTGGGGTGATAGTCGTATCACTCCAACTCGGACAGAAAAGAACAGATTAAAATCCTATTAATCACTTCCCATCACTCTCAATCCTTGTTCCAGTTCAGGAGGACTGTGTATTTTAATAGATTCTAGACTAATTACATATCCGCAACTATAAACACATTGAATACGTAAACAACAGAAATATTACTAATTATACTAAAACACTAAAATCATCAGTTAACCGAATAAATTACACTCATAAATAGTAAAAACTAGCTAAAATTATACACTACTTAAAACCAATACTAATACAATTAGAGGGTTTTATAAACCGGGTACAGACGACAGACCAAGGATTAAATATACTTGTGCAATCAGCAGAGTGCAACTGAAGTGCAGGTTGCTTAATTCCTTCACTAGAAGAGTACTTCAACCAATACAACTTCACTCTTGTTGGTATAATTAGTGATTCTATGAGCAGAATGCATAAGACAAACAGCAAGGTAAGTATACTTGTGTCAAAAAAGCACAAGTGTAATTACAGTACAATTTGCTTAATTTCTCCTTTAGTAAGGAGAAATTTCTCCTTTAGTAAGGGTGGTGATCCACAAGTGTAATTAAATTACAATGTACTTAACTCTTCTTTGGCAATAGGTCTTAGTCGCTGCAAGTCAACTGCTCCGTTTCTACTTTTCAGCTGTAATTATTGTTCTCTCGGTCTCCTCTTTCTGGCTTACCCCATCTCTTGCTTTGGCTTGCTGGTTCTAGCTGCAACTACCAAGGCGCTGATTCGCCACCTCTCGTCACTATACACTCGCCACTCAGCTGCTTCCCCCTCGCTCCACTTTTACGCTGTTTGCTCTTTCTCATCCAGGTTGTCTTTCTCGTTCATTTTCCCCCTTTATTCTGGTTCCTCTGCTTCCACTCTCCAAGCTCTCCCCCCCCATGCTCTTTGTTTTATACAAGTGTTTTCTCTTTACCCTTTTATTTTGTGCCTGAGTTTGACTCTATTAGCTATCAAATGGTAATTTTCGTCTCCAGTCATGCAATAGCTGGTTTGGTACACTATAATTCAGTAACATTTTTTTTTTAATATATATAATCATGCCTAAAGGCCCTTACACACCAGACGCGACGCAATCAGTGACACGACAAAGCGACACAAGAAAATCAATAAAACCTCTGCTTTTCAATAGCACTCTTCACACCAAAGGCGACGCAACAAGCGACGTCGCCGCGACACAAATTTCAACACTAGCGATGAAAAATAAAATAGAAACTGATCCTATTTTTGCGAATTCGTCAAGCGACAACTATACAGCTGAGCAATTGAAGAACAGCTTCATGTCATGTGGTTTGAAATCAAGCACTGTTTTACTTTGTGACGGGGTGACCCCCTCTTTTGTGTATTTTATTTTTCATGTAGGTATTAATTTGTTATTATTATTATAATATAAATATATTGTGTTTATGTGCTGATGGATGAAGGCTGTCTAACAATATTTATTGTTTAAGATGATGGCGAAAAGCGTGCGTTTGTGTTTTGTTGATTTATTTAAGAAGCTTGTGCAGAAGGTGAACAATGATCATCTGTATAAAAACCTGCAGCTTTCTGTGGAGAAGTGTGTCAGAGGCATGACGTGATTCTAATTAATAGAGAAACAATTGCTATATCTAAAATATACTTGTTTAGAATTCTTATTGTTTGTTTCACTTTGGCCAGGGTTCCTTTTATACAGGTGAACATCTCCCAATTCGCAACAACTAATCAATGAATTAACTCGGAAGATGGTCATGGTTTTTAAATAAATAAACAAAACACAAACGCACTGCTTTTTGCCGTCATCTTAAAAAATAAATAATCATGTTGGACGGCCTTCGTCCATCCGCACGTAAACACAATATATTTATATACTACGACAACTACAACTATGGGGCAGGTCGCACTGTTCAGGAGCTCCTGCCTTTCCATTTAAAATCCCATAAAAACAATTGTTTAATTTTTTATTTTCTTATTCGTTTTACAAAAATCATTTATCTGAAGTAGTAGGGCACCTTTTGATTTAAAATTCCAATTTTATTGGTTCGTTTTATTATAATTAGTGTTTGTTCTCCCTGCACTTGCCTTCTAATCTGAAGGTGGCCATTTTGATTTTCCTTTGTGTTTGTTTGCTTTCTTTCTTTAATTTTTTCTTTGTTTTATCAATTTTGTTTTCATTGCTTTTTAATTCTATAATAAACATCACTTTGTTTAGTTTTATTTACAACTATTTTTAGTTCTAAAACTGTTTTAGTTTTTGTTTTAAAAATCGTTTTGTTTTAAAATCCCCTGCTCTTGCCTTGTGCAGAGTGAGGGAAGGGCAGGCACATTGTCTGCCCTGGTTTTTTCTTATTTTTATTATTTAAAGGTTTTTTTTACTCAATTTTAAAACCTTTAACTGTATTTATTTGCTTCTGTTTATTTCATTTTGTTTGGTTTTATTTCTGGAGGGGGGGATTAAAATGGAATAAAATAAATAAATTTAAAACATTTTATTATTTTATTTGCCCCTGCACTATTGGAGTGCAGGGGTGTCTGCATTTTATTTGTTTGTTTAAAAATAAAAAGTAAAAAAATCTGGGAAAAAAAACAACCTTTTTTTTTTGTTTTTGTTTGCCCCTGCACTGTTGGAGTGCAGGGGTGTGTGGGTATTTTATTTATTTGTTAATTTTAAAAAAAAAAATAAAAAAAAAAATAAAAAAAAAAAGGTGGTTGTCTGTTTGTTTTTTGTTTTGTGTACCCCTGCACTAGTAACTGTTTGCAGTGCATGGGTGTGTCTGTCTGTCTGTCTTGTGTGTGTGTTTTGTTTATCTTTTAATAAAAAAAAATAGATTGACAAACACAAAAAAACAAATACAATTTAAAATAAAAAAATGCAAGCACCACAGCCCCCACATAAATAGGCGAATGTAGCTATGACCAACACAGCCCCCCCATTTAAGAACATCACCAGGAGTCATGTGGTCAGGTGTCTCCTGAGAGACTCCCTCTCTTTCTGAAGGCAGTGGGCCCAGCAGCAATCTTGGCAGCCTCCAAGATGTATGGGAAGGCAATGTTCTTCCTGAAATTGGAGGCCACTGTGAACACCGCAATAGAGAGGGGTCTTAATTTTGGGGGCATGTTTGTTCCTATCAAGCTCCTCGCGGGGCTGGGCAGCAGGGTCATCCTGTCCAATGTACAACCATTATACAGGATGCCCTGCTTAAACCCCACTTTCAGACTACGTTTGAATTACATTATATTTTTCTCTTCGGAGGCGGTGCGGTGCTATCACTGCAAGGACTGAGGTCGTGGTCGGGTCTGCTGAAACTGCTTTCCTTCAGTGGAAGGGCTCTGGTCATTAAACAACTGGTGGTGTCGATGCTTTGGCATTGACTCACCGTCCTGAGCCCGCCCCCTGAGTTTGTGGCCAGGGTCCAGAGGAAGCTGACAGACTTCTTCTGGGCCGGAAAGCACTGGGTCTCTGCGGCGGTTCTGAGCCTCCCTCTCGCCGAGGGGGGGCAGGGGTTGGTGTGCATCAGGAGCCAGGTGCACACCTTCTGCCTCCAGACCCTGCAGAGATACCTGTATGCAGACCCGGCCCCGCAGTGGTGCAAGCTGGCGTCCCTCCTTTTGCGCCAGCTGCACGACCTGGGCTATGACCGGCAGCTCTTCTGGATCGACCTGCGGGGAATCCGTCTCCCCGAGCTGCCGGTCTTCTACCAGGACCTGCTCAAGGCCCGGAGCATGTTTTCCGTCGGCTGAGACGCCGTGCCGACCGAGGGCCAAGGACTCCTGCTGGAGCCCCTGCTGCACAACCCCCACCTAGGTACGCAGGCGTTGGAGTCCCCCTCGGTGCGGCGCGCGCTGATCTCGGCCAAGGTGACCAGAGTCTGGGATTTCCTGGATCGCGAATGCTCGGCGTGGCTGACGTCCGAGGCGCTCGTCGCCAGGGCGGCTCGGGTGTCCGTTCGGACGGCCGGCCGAGCGATCCGGGAGTGCAAAGCAGCGTTGCACCCAGACTCTGTCAGGTATCTCGAGGGAGTTCTCAGGACCGGCGAGCCATCTACCCCCACCCCCCCGACCCCCGGCTCTCCGGTCCTGCTGATCGAACCCAAGGCCCGAGCCCCCCCTCGGCCCCCCCTCGAGAACAACCTGAGCAGGATCTCGCAGTTCTCCTCAACCCCCTTGCCATTGGCATCGAGGAGGACCCTGTACGAGATGACACTCCACACCCTCCATTTCCCTTCCCTCGTCTCCCGCCGAGACACCGCTTGGCGGGAGACCCTCCGACCGCCGGAGGTCGTCGGTCCCCAGTGGGAGGCCCTGTATTTCCTGTTGGTCTCCAGGGGAGCTGGGGACCTGGGATGGAGGGTCCTGCACGGAGCGCTCGCGTCGGGAGAGATCCTGCGTCACTTTACCGACTCGGACGCCGCATGCCCTTTCTGCGGTCAGTCCGAGTCGGTAGCCCACGTTTATTTTCTTTGCGCCAGGCTACAGCCGTTCTTCCTGCTACTCAAGAACCTTCTGCTGCAGTTCTGGCTGCATTTCTCCCCCACCCTCCTCATCTTCGGCCACCCTGTTCGTGGCTCCAACAAAAAGAGAGACCTCCTCGTGAATCTACTCCTGGCTCTTGCTAAACTGGCCATTTACAAGACCAGGAAGTGTAAGATGAGCGGGGAAGGTCTCTTTGACTGCGGAGCCATGTTTAGGGCCCTCCTCCGGTCTAGGGTTAATTTAGAGCATGCCCACGCGGAGTCTGCTGGCGACATGGCATCGTTTGTCGACCAGTGGACTCTAGGGGGCGTGCTCTATAGCACCTCCCCTTTTGTTCTAATTATTTAATTTACAGTCCTTTTTTACACCGGTTTTCGTTGAATTAGCTAAAAGCCCATTCCTTTTAGCATCCTCAAATTGAGGATGCTAATGAGAATTTTTTTCTCCAGCCGTTATTTGACGGCTGGAGATGTCCTATATATTGGACGGTCCCATTTAATGGGCTTTTAAATAGGACAACTATGGGGCAGGTCGCACTGTTCAGGAGCTCCTGCCTTTCCATTTAAAATCCTTTAAAAACAATTGTTTAATTTTTTATTTTCTTATTCTTTTTACAAAAATCATTTATCTGAAGTAGTAGGGCACCTTTTGATTTAAAATTCTTTATATTTTATTGGTTCGTTTTATTATAATTAGTGTTTGTTCTCCCTGCACTTGCCTTCTAATCTGAAGGTGGCCATTTTGATTTTCCTTTGTGTTTGTTTGCTTGCTTTCTTTAATTTTTTCTTTGTTTTATCAATTTTGTTTTCATTGCTCTTTAATTCTATAATAAACATCACTTTGTTTAGTTTTATTTACAACTATTTTTAGTTCTAAAACTGTTTTAGTTTTTGTTTTAAAAATCGTTTTGTTTTAAAATCCCCTGCTCTTGCCTTGTGCAGAGTGAGGGAAGGGCAGGCACATTGTCTGCCCTGGTTTTTTCTTATTTTTATTATTTAAAGGTTTTTTTTACTCAATTTTAAAACCTTTAACTGTATTTATTTGCTTCTGTTTATTTCATTTTGTTTGGTTTTATTTCTGGAGGGGGGGATTAAAATGGAATAAAATGGAATAAAATAAATAAATTAAAAAAATTGTATTATTTTATTTGCCCCTGCACTATTGGAGTGCAGGAGTGTCTGCATTTTATTTGTTTGTTTAAAAATAAAAAGTAAAAAAATTTGGGAAAAAAAAAACAACCTTTTTTTTTTGTTTTTGTTTGCCCCTGCACTGTTGGAGTGCAGGGGTGTGTGGGTATTTTATTTATTTGTTATTAATAATAATATAAAAAAAAAAATAAAAAAAAAAATCTGTTTGTTTTTTGTTTTGTGTACCCCTGCGCTGGTAACTGTTTGCAGTGCATGGGTGTGTCTGTCTGTCTGTCTTGTTTGTGTATTTTGTTTATCTTTTAATAAAAATAAATAGATTGACAAACACAAAAAAACAAATACAATTTAAAATAAAAAAATGCAAGCACCACAGCCCCCACATAAATAGGCGAATGTAGCTATGACCAACACAGCCCCCCCATTTAAGAACATCACCAGGAGTCATGTGGTCAGGTGTCTCCTGAGAGACTCCCTCTCTTTCTGAAGGCAGTGGGGCCAGCAGCAATCTTGGCAGCCTCCAAGATGTATGGGAAGGCAATGTTCTTCCTGAAATTGGAGGCCACTGTGAACACCGCAATAGAGAGGGGTCTTAATTTTGGGGGCATGTTTGTTCCTATCAAGCTCCTCGCGGGGCTGGGCAGCAGGTCATCCTGTCCAATGTACAACCATTATACAGGATGCCCTGCTTAAGCCCCACTTTCAGACTACGTTTGAATTACATATATATTTTTCTCTTCGGAGGCGGTGCGGTGCTATCACTGCAAGGAGCTGGGGCACCAGAAAACAGGCCCCCCAGAACCAAAGCGGCTGCTTCGGCTTTTCCCCTCCGCAGAGGGGGGGGGGGGGGGGGGGGGGGGGATCCTTCCCCCGAGGTGGCTTAGCCTATGGAAGAGGCTCCCTGCGAGAGGCAGGAGGAAAGGGGAAAATCCTTAGACCCCCTCGCAGAAACAATAGAGACCCCAAAGCCTGGCACGAGCATGCACATTCATGCCCAAAAGTTTCATGACCAGTTGGTGACACTCATGGAAGATCCTGAGATCTCCCAAAGTTCACCAACTGGTTGTGAAACTTTTGACAGAGGACCATGTATGGCATCAGTAGCGTAAACATTAACGGTTGCAAGGACAATTTCCGCAGGGCCCAGGTAATCTCCTTCCTGAAAAAGGGAGGTTAATCTGTGCTTCCTGCAGGAAACCCACTCAACTGGCTGCTGGAGTGGAGGCCAAATGGCTGCTGGAGTGGGGGGGTGGGGGGGGGGGGAGTGTCGTTCAGTCACCTCACCGAGTCATCTTGTGGGGTGGTGATGCTCTTCTCTGGGTTCTTCATTCCCATGGTACTCAATGTGGTCAACGTTGTGCCGGGCCGTCTGTTATACCACCAGATCTGGGACGGGGACACTATTGTTCACCTCTTGAACATGTATGCCTGTGAACATCCACGGGTCCGGTGAGGGTCCAACTATTCCGCCGGATGTCAACCTACATGAACACCATCAGCACCGACGAGCTCGTGTTCCTTGGGGGGGATTTCAACTGCACCCTCGACGCTACAGACAGGGTGGGCCAAGAACCCTACCCATTCTCGTCGGCAGCTCTGAGAGAGCTGATCGCTTGGCTCTCTCTGGTTGACATCTGGTGGTGGAAACACCCGAACACCTCGGCCTTCACCTACACAAGGGTGAGGGAGGGGCGGGTGTCTCAGTCCCAGATCGACAGGTTCTACGTCTTGAAAACCACGCTCATTGCATTCGCTCCTTCGACATAAGGCTGGCGCCATTCACGGACCACAACCCGGTAGCCGTGACGGTGGCCATGATGCCAGCTAGGCATGGAGCTGCCTACTGGCATTTTATCAGTCTGTTGGAGGACAAGCTCTTTGAGTGGTCTTTCCGGGACTTTTGGACGGTCTGGCATGGCAGGCGAGCTCGCTTCCCAATGTGGCATCAGTGGTGGGACGTTGGAAAGGCGCAGATCAAGATCCTCTGTCAGAAGTGCACGAGAGGCGCAAGCAGGCGGAGGGTCTCACGGATCGAGCGGCTGGAAAGAGAGCTCTCGATCTGGAGAGCTGCCTGGCTCGCGGGGACCAACTCGAACAGAGCATGTATGAGGAGAAGAAGAGCACCTTATGGGACCTGCAGCTCCAGCAGTCCCGGGGGGCGTTTGTGTGCTCGCGGATCCAGTTCCTTTGGGAGATGGTCCATGGCACACACTTCTTCTATGCGTTGGAGAAAAAGAAGGGGGATCATAAGAACATCACCTGCCTCCTGGTGGAGAAAGGCTCCCATCGACTTCGATGCATGCAGGGTTCTGTGGGACGGGCTTCCCACGGTCGGCGAGGGCGTCGTCGGAGAGTTCGAGGGCCAACTGACCCTGGCCAAGCTAACAGATGCCCTCAGTCAGATGTCCCACAACAAATTGCCAGGCATCAACGGGCTGACCGTGGAGTTCTACAAAAAGTTTTGGGATTTGCTGGGGCCCAAAAAGACTTCTCCGGTAGTTCTAGTGTTAAACATAATTCTGTCTATGGCTATTGCATGGTTATAAACCGCCTATTGTGCTTTATTAATTTTCTATAACATAGTTATTAAGCATCTATTATATATTTATAAAACATTGATATGCATCACCTTAATATAGCACTCTTTCTAGAGCAGCAATATCCTTTTTGTAGCAAGGTGACCAGAACTGAACACAGTATTCTAGATGAGGTCTTATTAATGCATTGTAAAGTTTTAACATTACTTCCATTGATTTAAATTCAACACTTTTCTGGAGTGAGGCAGGCATCCCTGGGCGGAGCAAGGCGGGCATCCCTGGGTGAAGCGAGGCAGGCATCCCTGGCCATGGATGTGGCAGCGGGAGCTCCACTTCTCCCTCCTACCCTGTGACTGGTGGCTCCCAGGTGATGCAAAGCAGCATGCAACCCCAGGCGATGCGAAACAGCATGCAACCCCAGGCGATGCAGAGCAACAGGCATCCTTGGGTGGTGCGAGGCAGGCATCCTTGGGCAGAGTAAGGCAGGAAAACTTGGGCGGAGCGAGGCAGGCATCCCTGGGCGGAGTGAGGCAGGCATACCTGGGCGGAGTGAGGCAGGCATTCTTGGGTGGACGAGGCAGGCATTCTTGAGCGGAGCAAGGCAGGCATACCTGGGCGGAGTGAGGCAGGTATCCTTGGGTTGAGCGAGGCAGGCATCCTTGAGCGGAGCGAAGTCATCCCCGGGTGAAGCGAAGGCATACCCGGGCAGTGACGTGAAGGCATCCCTGGGCGCTAGTGTGAAGGCATCCCAGGGTGGTGACGTGAAGGCATCCCCGGGCGATGGCAAACTCAGCTGCAGCTCCTCTCCCTCGGGTGGTGGAGGTGGTAGCGACAAGCAGTCCTCTCACAGTGGTGGAGGCGGAACTAGGAGGTATTCACCCTCTTCTGGTGGAGGTGGTGTAGGCACCCACTTGGGTGCTAGTTCCTCCACTTCATACTGCTTGGGGCAGATGGCCCACAGCCAGGGCACAACTCTGCCGCGAGGTTCCTCACAAAGGCCTTCCATCTCCGACCTCCTCCCACTGTTGCTGTGGTTGCTGTTGCAGCTTTCCTCTCCCCCTTATCTTCCTGCACCTCCCCACCTTCCTCTCTTGAGCTGGTTCCTCCTCCTCTTCTTGGAAGGGGCAGACAACCAGTGTGTGCCCGTATACCCTGCAAGCAAGGCACCAGCCTTGGTCCTTTAGGCCACCGAGGAGGTCCTCCAGTACCCTGCAGCCATCTCTCCAGCTTCAGTCTTCCGATTTTTTTTTTAAATAATTTTTTCAAAAAGAATAATAATAATAATTAAAAAAAAAAACACGCACTTCACTCCTTCCTGGTCAGGCTCCTGAAGGCACTGTTTATCCCACGCATGATACCATATGTGGCAGATTGGTTGCACTGCATAGGTGCGGTGACGTCACGAACCAGGAAGAAGCAAAAAAAAAAAAGGACGGGGCAAAACTGAAATGCAATGGCGCTCAGCGAGTTTATGAAATAATAAACAAAATAAAGATTTATACAAAACAAAACACTCAACAACAAAGGGCACAAGGGCCAAACAAACAAACAGTATCAAGTAGTATGCTGCTTGAGAAACCAGCATACATACCAATTGTTTACTTCTTTTCATCAATATATTTATATTCATGGCTGGAGCCTTAATTACCTATTAATAAATTATGTTATTAAGGCTCCAGCCGCATTACCACGAGAGTTCTAAGGAAGAGGTTTTAACTCCATCACCAGTGACTACACATTATAAGACCGACTTTTTCGCCAGTCTCAAACAGTAAAAAATAAGCAGGTTAGTCGGGCACGATGTCCCTTTACTAAAATCATGCTGATTGTCTCCCAGAATACTGTTACCATATCCTCAGGCCCGGACTGGCCACCTGGCATTTCTGGCAAATGCCAGAGGGGCTGGTGCACTCAAGGGCCGGTGGGCCTTTCCTTGTGAGAAAAAAAAATCTATATATAATGAATAAATAAAAGCAAATGTAATCAATTTCAAAATAATACGCGCACTCTCCAATTCTTGTTTTAGTTTGTTTTTTTTGTATTCACTCTGTTTTGTGTTATTTACTCACTCAGTTTCCATTCTACTGCTTGCGTTGCATTCTCTTCCTGATTTGTCAGCCTGTGACACTTTCAAACAAGCCTTCATCTGTCGATTTCCGTTATAAACAAATGTGCGACGCTGGCTGATAAACACAACTCAATTGAAAACTTCCAACACTGTCACAAATATGGAGAATAAACTCCACAAAAAACGAAAAGGAGGAGCTGAGAAAATCAGAGAAAAAAAACAAAGGACTCTAGAAGCCACTGCCAAAAAATGTAAAAATATTACTGATTTGTTGTTGTACTCATGGTCCACCGAGTCAGAATATTCCTGGGCCTAGTGAAGAGAAAACATCCGCTCAAGAAAATGACTCTGAAATACAAATTGGTCACACAAATGAAAAAGAGTTACCTGTTTCTGAGCAAAAATCGGCAGAGTGATCCTGCGCCTAGGTAAGATGTGAGTATTATTGGTGAGGAAAACTTGCCACAACAGGGGGGTAAAATAACACAGGATTTAAATGAAAACAGTTCTCCGTCTTGTGTAGCGTCTATTACTACATTCAACTGCTTTGCATTTCCTAATGCAAGTCAACTCACTTTGTTTTTTGATTACCACCCAAATCAAAACATCAGTAATCTTGTAATAAAGAAAGCTGTCAATCGTAAGAATGTAACAAACCTTAAGTGGCTGACATACTGCGAAGAACAAAGTGCCATATTTTGCTCAGTCAGCCTGGCATTTTCTATATCAAATCAGTTCATTGAAGGAATGAAAGACTGGAGACATGTCCATCAGAGAATAGAAGAACATGAAAAAGTGTAATGCACAGAGGATGTGCAGAAACAGCAGCGCAGATATCAACAGTTTACTGCTTCATAACCAAATGTCTGTCCACTGAGTGCGAAAGAGACGGCAAGTACTGGAGAGGGTAATAGATATTGTAAAAGTGATAGGCAAGTGCGGACTATAGGGGAAACAAATCAGAGGCTGCGTACACTTTAGAGGACAGTTCTGTAGATCATGGCAATTTTTGGGAGTTTGTTCTGCTTCTTAGCAAGTAAGACGTTTGTCTGCAAGAACACATAAACGATTGCATAGAAAAAAGCAAGACGTTACATTCCTCTGGAGAAAAGGGCAGAGGATCGTTAATAACTTTGCTCTCTAAAACAACAGTTGATACAGTTACAGCTTATTCAAGAGCATGTCACAAGTGAGGTGAGGGAAGCTGGAATGTTTTCAGTACAAATTGACAACTCAGGATATTACATGAAAAGATCAGTGCTCTGTTACCATTCAGTATGTAACAGATCACATTCACGAGAAGCTCCTTGCACTGGTTGATTGCAAATCTTCACATGAGAAATACTTGCTTCACTTGCTAGTTCGGGTTGTCAGCTGCATTGGCAATTCAACTGATGGGTCAGCAAATATGCAAGGACAATATAAAGTCTTCTCTGCGTGGCTATCAACAGAGTCTCCAGACCAAATTCATGTCTGGTGCTAGGCACATGTACTAATTTTAGTACTAGCAGACACTACAAAGGTTGTGATTGCTAGTGCATCACTATTCGCTTTAATGAATGACATCGCAGTGTTTATTCGGGAGTCATATCAACATATGAATACATGGGAAAATGTAAGTCAGGACAGTCACCATCGAAGACTCTCTATGATTGGCGAAACTCGCAGGTGGTCTAATGATGCAGCACTGAGAAAAGTATTTGGATCATTTTAAAATCCAAATTCTGCTTTGTATATAGACCTTATTGTCACATTGGCAAGGATTCAGAGAACCCGAGATCTAAACCTGAGGTGGGCATAAAGGCGAACGCATATACACAATCGCTGCTTAAATACGAGACAGTTCTCACAGCTCAAAACTTTCTGCGCATATTTGAATTGACATAACCATTGTCAAAATATCTACAAAAAAGCGGAATGGTCATCTTAATAGCCCATCACATGGTGTCTGGAGCATAGATAAACTCAAAAAGTGTATAAATGATTTCGATGTTAAGAAAACAGCAGATCATTTTCTTGAGTAGGCAAATGACAAGTTGCAAGAACTGGAAGACTGTGAACTTGAAGTGTAGGCTGCTCTGCCTGAAAAAAGGTTAAGGAAAAAAGAAAACCATGGCAGGTGAGTCAGCTCAAGATGAAAACATGCTATTCCGCTATTACAGCCTCTAAAATACAAGTCCACAACGTAATCATCGACACAATCACCGACAGCATGCACCGCCGTTTTCTCATCAGCGGAACACTATATTCTGACTTTGCTTGTCTGGACCCTAGGAACATGGACTTAGGACACCAGTGATGAAAGAATTAAGCAAACACTTGCTCAAATTTGATGAAAGAGCTACAGTTGAAAATTGGCGTGGTGAAGTAACTAATCTAGCTTTGTACTGGGACAAGCTGAAGACATCAGGACTAGAAGAATACACTGTCAGGGTGGCAAGAGAAACACCTGTAGAAAACAAGAAAAGTAAGGAAAGTGATGACATAGAAATGGAGCTGGTGAATGAACCGTGCTCAGCATGAAAGAGATGGGCTGTTTGTTGCTATCAAATTCTACAGCGATACAATTTATTAAATGATGCCTACAATGTGATTGACCTGGCTTACAAATTCCTACTGCCTATCTTTCATGCAAGTTGCCTGTGAGAGAAGCTTCTCCACCTTGAAGTTTATCAAGAAGACTGAGGAGCACTGTATCATAGGAACACTGGAAACTTTCATGCTGATGGCAACAGAAAAAGACGTTCTTATGAACCTTGATTTGGATGCAGTAATCGACAGAGTTGCAGAAAGGAGTGAACTCCTGCGACGTCTGCTCGTTGTGTAAAGTAAGATACAATTATTTTCTTATTTGTATTGCTTGCTTATAGGAATGTATGCACAGTATGGGAGTGTAGTCAGTATGGTAGTGTATAAGGAGAGCAACTATATTGAGTTAAATATCTTAATAATGAAGCAGACATTATTTAAAGTATATTACCTCATCCCAGTAATGCATACAGGTGAGCCCTGTTAATTATTATTTTTTTATTATTATTATTTCAAAAAATCGATGTATATTACATACATGCCTACATATTATAAAGTAACTAAAATAGATGGATACAAATACAAATAAAATTGTATTTATCGTGTTTTAACTATATACATGTATTTTTATTAAACATTATATGCTTGCTTTAAAAAAAAAAAATTTTGTTTGATATGAGTACAGAAAAATAATTTGGCTTAGAGCCACAGGCCTGAACTTGGGCCGGTGTGCTTTAAATGCCAGAACTGATTTTTAGTCCCAGTCAGTCACTGCATATACAGTAGGTAATTTTCCATTTTGGATCCATTTTGTCATGCCATGGCAAGAAATTGACAGTTTTGCATACATTAAAAGAGATATAACCTTACCTTATTTATAATGAAGATCAATCCGTCTTTTGGAGCAAATTGTGCAATCACATTACCATACAAGTTTGGTTTCTTCTCCAGGAAAGACTATTTCTTTCAATGGATATTGTGGCTAACGCACTGAGACGACCCTGATCCATAGCGTTCCTCAAGTATGTCTTGATGCGCTTAAGGCAAGATAAGCTTCTTTCCACACTAACTGTTATTGCTGGTATTTGGGCAATTAAGCACAAAAGCAGTACATTTAAATCAGCACCTTAAGGAGCCTAGTTTCATTGATTAAAAACAGGATGTCGCTAACAGTACGGTTCTGAAACTGATCATTTTCTGAAGACAACACCAAACTCATTCTTGAGACAATCTAAATCAAAGTGGGGAACTCCTTGCTGAAAGCCAGAAATCTTGATGAGTCGGTCAACTTGAGGAAGTGGAGGGCTTTGATGTATGTAAACCTGAGTAAAAGTTGAATGATGATGTTATCAAGTATTTCACTGTATAGTAGCAAATACATTTTCTGACCAGCTTCAGGGGATCCGTCTTCCAGTTCCAGTCTACACTTTTTTGGAGGTAAAGGTAAGTCAGCAAGGGCAGTGGCTACAGAATTAGACACCTCTTTGAACTGCTCTTTAAACAGATCACCAATCCTTGTGATTGTTAACTGAGCTTGCGAATTGCAGTAATTTACATCAACAGCCTTTTTTTGAAGAACATTGCAGAGAATGTCAGTAATGCTGAAGATGCTACAGTAGGAATATGCCAAGAATATAAACGGGAAGCAGTTTAGTTTTGCAATATATCTTATAGCTTGTTGCCGAGATTATCTGTTGCCATCAATAATCTCTTAAAACACTTGTCACAGTTTCTATCTTTCTGAGACAATGGCATGTAAGACTCTGCTTTAGATGTCCTTTAAAACTGTACACAGGAAAGGTAACCTTCTGCCCACAATTCGGTCCAGCAGCTCAGTGCTTTTGCTCAAATATGTAAAAAACGTGGGGAATCCTGGCAAAGTTGCAAAAAAGCAACACACTTGCTTAATACACTGTGCTGCTGGAGAATTATATTTAATCAATGGACAAAATAGTGCATAGAGCTTGAGGAGCATCATTTTAATTAGGGCTTGAAGGCCTCCCAGCTCACGAGCCACCTGCTTCAAAGCAACCGCGGTTCTAGTTGCGCTAACATCTTTAAAACTAATACATCTTTCCTATATTAGTTCCCCTTCTTGTCCACGTAACGTAACATAAGTAGAAGCTGACTTAACTGAGAAATGCCAGTTGTTTCATCTGCATCGCAGGCAAAAAAGCTGCACTCTTTGATCTCACGGTCAATGTGCAATCTTATTTCTTCAGCCACACATTCGATCAATTAGTTTTGAATTGTCTTTAGCAGGCCGGAAAAAAAAACAAAAAACAGATGCATTTTTCTGCTGGTAACTCTTCAACTGAACCCTGAAATTAACCTGGTTGCCAGATTCCTCTGTTTCACAGAGGCCATGGAATGTAATTTCTTGATGAGATAAAACAACTGAAATGTCACTTAAAAATCACTTAAAAATCTCTGTTCTTGCTGATTTTCTCATTGTGCTCTGAGATAGCAAGTCGCCTTTGCTCACTAAGAAACACATCTGTAGGAGTACTTTCATTCTCTAAGCGTTTCAAGGAAACTTCATTTTCTATGTGCTCATGTGATGACCTGTTTAAAGACACACTTCGTGACAGATTTTTCCAGTCACAGTAACCTTCATTAGCCCTAATGTTTTTTTTTTTGAAAGAAGTAAATATGGCTAACAATATAATCTGTTACAGCGCTGCCTGTTAGCCAGTTAATTGAAATTGCTGCAGTCCCCAGTGTGGTAAGTTGCCATGATAACACGTAGCTTTATGAAGCCCTCTTACCTGTATCCAAGTGTGCGTTCAATAATCAGAGCTCTGTCTTGTGGTGCCCTGTAACATATGTTCCCTTTCAAGTGCAAATTGTAACCATTACCTAAGGGGTGTTTACTTCCTAAAGACCCAGAAACCTAAATAAATATATCAAAGCCGCACGCAGAGCTCCGTGATGCAGTCATGCCCGCCCCCGAGGGTATAAAAGAACTGAACGCACAAAACTCAGCGTCATTTTTCTTTTCAGAAGAACTGAACCTGACAGAGAGAGCCTATACAGATAAGAACTTGTTGCTTTTATCTACATATATTACTCACTAATTTTGTGTATAACACTGTAATGTATGAGATAATTATTAATGTTGTATTAGTTTCTTTTACACGTATTTTTGCTTGTTTGTCTTGTCTAATTGTACTTGTTTGTTCTTGTTAGATGGCTAACACGATCTGGAGCTCTCACTTAAGGCCAGCACCAAACCCAGACAACACTTCACAATTCTATCGGGACTGTAACCAATTGGGATTATTCTTTGTGGTCGCCAGATCGGGATTATAAAATAAATGTTTCTGTTTGGATCAAGAACTTTGTTGTATGTCTTTTGTTTTGCAATCACATCGCATCTAAACCTGCACACTGCAACCCACTTTGCCACATGTGGTTGATCACATTATCCTGGAACAGTTCAACCATGTGGTGGGAGCAGAGACACAAGCATGGATCATCTGCCGCAACCCCACCACGCAGGAGGAGGCCATCACCCTGGCCGAGGTTTTCAAAGATTATATGCCTTTGTGACCAGCTACCTCTCCTTCTTCCCTACCCAGGGCCCCACCTCCAGTCACGAAGACCCCTCCCCGAAGGGCAGCCATCACCTCTGGACCTGCGCCTCCTTGAACTCCAATGGGTGGCCTCCCTCCACAACAATGGAGACCAAGGTTGGCCTCAGCGGGGATAAAACAGGGGTCCCAACCCTCTGCCGGCCAATCAGTGGGACATGCAGGCTCCAAGGGTGCCCTTTGTCCCGGTCTGCTACCAGTGCCATGAGTCTGGTCACCTCACTCGGAACTGCCCCTCAGCCAAGAAATGTGATGTGGCCTCCTGATTTCATATTCTGGAAGCTGGTAAGTCTTATGGTAATGGTTAGGAAGGACCTTGTATCATTTACCATTGGTAATGTGAGTACCAATGCATTAGTAGACACATTTGGATATGGGCAGGCTTTGATTCGAACTGCTCTATTGGTGGGAGTGTCTTGGGAGGCACAGGGAACTCCTGTATCCATGGGGAAACCAAGACATATCCCACCATAAAAGTTTATTTGGCTGTAGGAAGTCAGACAGGCTGCATAACTGTGTCTGTTTCCGAAAAGTTACCATAGCCGGTAATTCTGGGTCAAGACTGGTCCTACTTAAAACAAATAATGACTAAAAAAGTAGTGCCAGTCTCTGATAAGATCACTGGGGCAGTGGGTGAGTCTATTGACTACATTTTCTTGCCGCAAGCTGATTTGTTCCACTCTCGGGTCTACCCAAAAAAACTAAGGGAGAGCGAAGTGTAAAAAAATGTTAAGGAATATTAACCCTTTGGCACCGAGCCATTCTAACTTGATTGCTTAAGCACCAATAACGTGCTCTCTTCTATGTCATTAAATAAGACTAGGTACTAGGTAAATAAAAACTATCCCTAAGTGCAAATTTGGATGATATACGTCAACAAAATGACGCATCTACCAGTGTATATTTTGAAGTTTCTATTGAGTCACACAACTCCAGCCAAAACAGAACAGATGCCTGATCTACGGTTATTTTTTAAGGTAATTGTCTCTGAAATTATAATTCAATATACATTTAGATTCAATATAAAAAGCAAGAACTTGAATAGTATTTCATTTTTTTTCGTTTTCTTCAGACACTTGAAAAGGACAAGAAAAGGCTGTTGATGGTATGCACACATCTTTATTCTTTTGTTTTTTATTTATTTGTTTGCTTGGAAAAAAGTGGCTGCCACATTCATTGCATTTTTACGTTTACTGCTTTATCACCTTATCACACACCATCTGATCCAACATAATTCACTTTCTAGTTGTACTTCTGAGAACAGATAAAAAATATATCTGCCACCTTGCATTTTTACGTTTATTGCTTTATCACCATATCGTTCGTTTCTCTATAGACTTTATTTTTTATTTATTTTTTCTGCTGCTGTTAACTTCTATGTATTTTGTATATTAATATTATTTTCTCCATGATACCAAATTATTAAAAGTCTGGTAATATACAGTACAAACAGGTAGTGAACAAAAAATGGAAACACCAATGTAAAGTTACTTAATAGGGCGTTCAGCCACCACGTGCGGCCAGTATGGCTTGTATACACAATGGCATAAAGTTTACCAGCCTCTGGAATTCTGCAGGAGGGATGCGGCACCATTCTTCCATGAAAAAGTCAATCAACTGGTCAATGCCTGGTTGATGAAGGTGGAAAACGCTGTCTCAGGCGTCGTCCCAGAATAGCCCGTAAATGCTTGATTGGGTTCAGATCTGGTAACTGAGAAGGCCATGGCATATGGATAACATCAGTGTGCTTATCAAACCATTGGGTGACCACACATGCTCTGTGGATGGGGGCATGCTGGAAGACACCCCCACCCCTCTCAAGCAGGAAAGAAATGCTGCAACACGGGGTGAAGATAATTACTCAGTATCATTATGTAGCAATTAGCATTGACCTTGCCTACTAAGGGAATGAGTGCACCAAAACCATGCCAGGAAAATGCGCCCCACAACATTATGGAACCACCAGAACCGTTGGAACTGTTGGAACCAAGCATTCAGAGCTGTTGAGTTGTTTAAGTTGGTGCCACTCGCAAACGTGCATTGCCAGGTGTGATGAACGATTTGTGTACTGCAACCCGACTATGGTATCCAGCTCGGTGGAGTTTTCAGCAGACCATTTTTGATGAAACTGGCTGCCCGTGTCCCAGGTTGAAATTTGCAGTGAATTGATCTGCAGATGCTCGTCTGTTTTGCCTTGCACTTCAAATGAATGCACAGATATCACAATCCTGGGGTATGCGCTTCCGCCCACTGTTGTCCTTTGCTGATTATGTCTTTCCCTCATAGTTCCATGCCGACATCACCTTAGACACCGTTGCTGTCTTGGCCACTCAAGCTCCTGCCAAAGCGTCCCAACAATCACCCCTCTTTCAAAGTCACTGAGGTCTCCTCTTGCAGCCATGCTAGCCATAATGTGGCCTGTGTAAGCCTTTGATTTCAATATACTTGGTGTCCCTCATTTACCCAGGTGTTTCCATTTTTTTGTGCACTACTTGTATATTTATATGTCAAAAATTAAATGTGTATTCAAATAGTTTTTGTAATTTTGTAACCCTGTTTTTAGTTTTTGTTATGACATGTAATTCGTATTTTTTGTATTTTTCCTGTAAAGTGCTTTGGCATGTGTGACAGAGAGAGAAAGGATCCGAACTATAAATCTCCCTCCCGATCAGAAAGAGCGTTCTGTAAGGTTGGTGGTATGCTTCCTCCTAGATGGACCGCTTTGACGGTAAGCAGAAACCGGAAGATGACTACATTAGGGGAAGCTTGTAGTTGCCCGTACCTGAAAGGACTCCATTGCAAGCAGCTGTGGGGCAGCCCTGCAGTGGAGAAACCATGGCAATGGGTTGCTTGCAGGGAGGAGTTTCTGAGTACAAAGGGGAATTGAGAGCTGGAATGAATGAATGTGTGTTATTGTCTGTCTCGTGTTTTTGTGTCTTTTGTAGAGGAGGATTGAGAATTGGGAGCTGCAGCCACAAGCCAGCACAAACCCCAAAGCACGTCCCTCATAGCACAACACAGCATAGCACCGAACACGCACCAAGATCCCTGGACGAAAGGAGCACAGTTTCGTGCATGGAGGATTGTGGTTAAGGAGTGCTTTATTATTTTATCAGGACTGAAACCTGCTGTGTTTCTCCCCGATACTATAGTTGGTAGAGGGGCGGACTGTTTATTATTTTTGTGGTTTTGTAAAATAAACACAGATATTTTTGGGAGAATCCTGTCTGGGCATTGGATTTATTACCGCACCACTCACATCCTGTTCACAGCATTGTATGTCATGAAAGGTGCTATTTAAAAATAAATTGGTTGATTGATTGATTATTGAATTGTTTGTGTGTGGGTTTGGGGTTTGCAGGTTTGAAAGATGCCTGGAAGCTATATGAAACCGATGGAGTCCCTGAAGACCACCAGAAAACCCCTTGATCTCAAGGATATCAAAACCCTTTTCCTTGTGGACCATGAGGGGATGGATCCACTGGAGGAGGACCAGCTGGTTGAGGAGCTGATGATGAAAGATAATAGAGATGAAGAAAAAGAAGCTATTCCAGCTGAGCCCCAGCCCAGCACTGTCAAGTAAGGGCATTGTTTACAGTATTCGTTGTTTGATATGTTTTTCTTGCATATTCAAAATAACTTTTTATGTATTCCTAATTGATTTGTATATATTCCTAATTGTTGACTTTCTTTTATAGTATGGCCACCACAGATGCAGACCATGTACACTGCTTGCTCATCAAACGCCGCTGTACACGTCATTGCAAAACACCGGATCGCTGGTCACCAGACAGGTCAGCACCCGCTCACTATACACCTGCTCGCTATACACTCGCTTGCTACATGCTTGCTCACAGTACTGCCTCCACACCTGATGCTTCTGTGGAAACTGCCCCAGTCCACTTTGTCAATGAAGAGAGTACCCAGAGCCAGGTTTCTTCACATATGAAGACGCAGACCACGAGGCACTGAGACCTCTCAGACCTAGTTGTCCTATAAGAGTTTTTTATAAAAGATTTTTTATCCACCACAGCTATGTTTACCCACAAAATATATTTTTTCCTACTTTTTCACGCAGGTTATCCTCGCTGATATCTACAAATTTACAAATGCCTAGGGATTGCATTTAGTTGTAGAAAAACCTAGCTACAGTAATAGTCAAGGCAGATGGAATGAAGTTACGGTGGAGGAATTAATGCAATTTTTGGCCTCATAATTTACATGGGCCTTGAACCTGGCGTTCACCAGTATTGGAGCATGGATTTTTTACATCACACCTTATGGGCTAGGATGTTCATGACATGTGGTCGATTCAAGGAGATAATGGCTGCGCAACATGTCGTTGATCCTGCCACTGAAAATAACACTGATTGGTTTCACAAACTACACTACCTCCTCAATCACCTAAAAGCCACAAGTTTTAACCCTTAGCGGTCCATTTATTCAGCACTTAGAAGCGTCAGGTCCAATTTATTTTCACATGCGCGGTTTATTTTACACATGCTGTTTAAAATATATATTTTTTCAGAGTAACTGGTTTAAAAGGCACTGAATCGCAAAAGGACACTCTGCACTGCATCGCCAGCCAAGTCCCACCCCTTGTTCACTATATTTTTCACTACCTCTTTATAGTGCATACTGATAAATCCTCTCCTGATCATTCGTTTTATCACAAAACTCCTCAATATTATGATCCAAGTCATTATTGTATTACTATAACATATCAAAAAGCTCTGCAAATGTCTGTGATATTCTTTGAGCGCTGGATGTGGAAGCAGCTATTTCCTTTGTTTGTGTCCATGTTATCTCTATGGTGAATGGGGCTATCAGATACACCCTTTTTTTCATCTTAATTCGCCTCCTATCAGTCTCACTCGGCCATTGAAAAGTTTTCTTGTCTTTTTCCGGAGAAAAAACGACTAGAGACCTGTGCTTTATGTCTTTTTGATGATGTCAGACAGGGTCCAACAACGGACTGGAAAGGGAAAATTGTAATGTCGGACCTGGTCTGACAAAGGACAGCAAAGGGTTAAACTTTATCAACCAAACAAGAATGTAATTTTGTAATAACAAAGTTTGTATTTGACATAGCAGTCACCAACAGTTTCCTTCTCTTCCAAGAGTCGCACGAAAAAAATGAGGGAACAGCCGGTTTTGAAAAATGCAGAAAATATTCTCGTCTTCATTTCAGAGAAAATCTTTGCAGCAGCTAGCGGGAATAGGTAAAGATGATGACATACCGCTATACGAGCTAACAGCCCAATTAAGTCAACCTCCCTCATCATTCCACACGTTACATGTTCCTGGCTACCTAGAGAAGCATAAGAACTGATGGCTTTGTTACTAAACAGGTAAAATAGAACACAAGATGTTTGTTGCATGCTTTGAAACCATGATATATATATATATATATATATATATATATATATATATATATATATATATATATATATATATATATATATATATATATATATATAGTGATGAATTCTGTAACCCTCAAGGTTCGTTGCCCCTTTCACTTTTTATAAACAGAAACCTAGCTCTTTCTTGAGCTCTAACTACTACACACAGGAACCTCACTAACACAGGACAGCTAAGCTGTTTACCTGTAACACACACTGACAAAACAGAACACACAAAGGCTTTTTCACACTACCTTTTTGTTTCGGTTGGAATCACCATCAACCGGGCTCCTCACACACCAGCAGCCCTGAACAGACTGGCTGCTTTCTTTAAATATCCTGCACCTGGCTCTAATTTACAATGATAGCCAGGTGCAGGGGATAATTAACAATTAAACAATTACCAATTAACAAATCACCAGAACTAACTTTAAACAAAACGTACATTTCCACCTGTTTTAGACAGGGAGGAATCTGTCCCTCTCCCTGCTACTTCACATACCCTCCCCCTTGTCTTTACCAGCCATTTAACGGCCACCTCCCTCTCCCCTTGAAAGACCAACCACCCTCAAGTCCAAAATGTCAATTTTCACCCTCTTCCACTGGCAGGCTTGAGGGTGGGTTGGTCCCTCCGGCGTTTCCATGGAGGGACCTAGGACCGGCAAGGAGAGACCCAGACGGCTTGTCCAGGGCGACCACAGCTTAGGCCGGTGACCGGGAGCTAGGACTGGCAGGCAGAGGTGTGCATCTGTGGACCTGCGCAGCGACTTCTGGGATCCCAGGTGGAGTGTGGCACGAGGCAAGGGGAGCGAAGCAATCAGCAGGCAGAACGCCAGTGATATCTGTCCCTTTTGTAGCGACGTCTGCCTCTTGCGCAATGACGTCTGGGATTCCAAGGGGAGTGGAACAAGGGACCAGGCAAGCGGCTGTGCTGCGACCTGGGAGCTAGGTCAAGCGGAGGGAGGTCTGTGCATTCTGGCCTGGTGTCGGCACTGCCGGGACAAGGGACCTCCCTAGGCAACGCCAGACTGGTTTGTAGGGGTGGAGGCACGTCCTCCCCCCTTGGCTCTGGCAGTGGCGGCTCCTCCCCTCTGGGCTCTGGGAGCGGTGGCTCCTCTCTTCTGGACTTTGGGAGTGGCGGCTCCTCCCCTCTGGGCGCTGGAGACAGCGGGGCTTCTCCCTCAGGCTCTGGAGACAGTGGGGCTTCTCCCTCAGACGCTGGAGACAGCGGGGCTTCTCCTGCCTGCTCCCACTTTTGGAGCAGCAGCTCCATCGGCTCTGGCTCTGGCAGTCCAAGTTCCTGCCTCCACTTTCTATTCTGCTCTTTTTGAGCAGCAGTGTTCATGTTGATCTTAGCTATCAATTCCTCGCTAGCTCTTTCTTGAGCTCTAACTACTACACACAGGAACCTCACTAACACAGGACAGCTAAACTGTTTACCTGTAACACACTCTGACAAAACAGAACACACAACACAGGCTTTTTCACACTGCCTTTTTGTTTCGGTTAGAATCATCATCAACCTGGCTCCTCACACACCAGCAGCCCTGAACAGACTGGCTGCTTTCTTTAAATACCCTGCACCTGGCTCTAATTTACAATGATAGCCAGGTGCAGGGAATAATTAACAATTAAACAATTACCAATTAACAAATCACCAAAACTAACTTTAAACAAAACATACGTTTCCACCTGTTTTAGACAGGGAGGAATCTGTCCCACTCCCTGCTACTTATACCTACCTACTAATATATCTATATATAGCCATGAAAAAGTATTTGCCCCTCTCTGATTTTCTGCATTTTTGCATATTTTTGAGACTGAATGTTATCAGATCTTCAATCAAAATCTGATATTAGATTAAAGGGACCTGAGTGAACAAATAATACAATATTTTCATACTTATTTCATTTATTTATTAAAAAAAGTTATGCAACACCCAATGCCCCTGTGTGAAAAAAGTAATCACCCCCTTAGACTCAATAACTGGTTATGCCACCTTTAGCAGCAATAACTGCAAACAAATGCTTCCTGTAATTATTGATCAGTCTCTCATAGCGCCGTAGAGGAATTGTGCCCTAAACTGCTCGTTTCAGGTCCTGCCACAACATCTCAATGGGGTTTAGGTCTGGACTTTGACTATGCCATTCCAAAACTTTAAATTTCTTGTTCTTCAACCATTCTGATATAGACTTGCTTGTGTGTTTTGGATTATTGTCTTGCTGCATGACCCAGCTGCACTTCAGCTTCAGCCCACAGATGGATGGCCTGACATTCTCCTGATACAGAGCAGAATTCATGGTTCCTTCAATGATGACAAGTTGTCCAGGTCCTGATGCAGCAAAGCATCCCCTCATGACACTACCACCACCATGCTTGACTGTTGGTATGAGGTTCTTACTGTGGAATGCAGTGTTTGTTTTTCGCCAGACATAACAGGGCCCATGCTGGCCAAAAAGTTCCACTTTTGACTCGTCTGTCCATAGAACATTGTTCCAATACTCTTGAGGATCATCCAGGTGCTTTTTGGCAAACTTGAGATGAGCATTCATGTTCTTTTTAG
Source organism: Polyodon spathula (assembly GCF_017654505.1). Lineage (NCBI taxonomy): Eukaryota > Metazoa > Chordata > Actinopteri > Acipenseriformes > Polyodontidae > Polyodon > Polyodon spathula. The sequence goes on from NC_054535.1 coordinate 62,506,174, forward strand.
TGAGCAGTGGTTTCCACCTTGCTACTCTGCCATGAAACCTATTTTTGCCCAGTGTCTTTTTGATAGCGGAGTCATGAACACTGACCTTAGCTGAGGCGAGAGAGGCCTGCAGATCACTGGATGTTGTTCTAGGGTTCTTTGTGACTTTGTGGATGATTTTACGTCTTGCTCTTGGAGAGGTTGTGGCAGGACGGCCACTCCTGGGAAGATTCACTACTGTCCCAAACTTTCTCCATTTGGACAATATGGCTCTTACTGTAGTTTGGTGGAACCCCAGAGCCTTAGAAATGGCTTTGTAACCCTTTCCAGTCTGATAGGCATCAACAACTTTTTTTTTTTTTTTTCAGAGGTTTTCAGGAATTTCTTTTGATCCTGGCACAATATGCCTCTAGAACCTGTGTGCTGACAACTTCACTCTGATGGTAAGGCCCAAAGTTAGTCAGATCTATATTGAGCAGTGCTGCCCCAATTAGGCCTGACAGTTAACTAAGGGGGCAATAACTTTTTCACACCTGAAGATTGCATGTTTGATTACCTTGCACACCAAACAAATGAAAGAAACACCAAACTTTGGTGTCATTTTTATATACTACTACAACTCACAAAATGATCTGACCAAATTCAATGTGAAAAATGTGCAAAAATGCAGAAAATCAGACAGGGGGCAATTACTTTTTCATGGCACTGTATATATTGTGAACAGGATGGCTTTGTAGGGGTGATGTCAGACCAAAAACACACTCCACAACAAGGACTGGCAGATGAAAATTGAGATGCTATCACAGTCAGTATATTTATTAAATAATAAATATAAACAAAAGATTTAAACAAAACAAAAGACACACAAAACAAAGGATACGTTGGCCAAAATAAAAAGGAAAACAAAATGGACAACACTAAACAAGACAGTGGACGAACAGACAAACAAGTACCATGCTGGCACTTCCAGCAATTGTTATTTTTAATCTCAAAAACTCCTATCTCTCACCTGTTCTCCACTCATGAACACACAATCCCGAGTGCATGAAAACATGCAGCATTTATGCAACTGTACTGAGACTCGATTACTAATCAATCATTAAGTTGGAATCTCGGGACAACTGCGCCTGAATTAATAAAAGTGCAATTCCCCATGCTCACTTATTATTTTACCTGCACATGAAGTGCTGTGCAATCCTCGTGCCTAAATACAAATATACATTTCAAACACTTGTGCTCGTGTAACCAATATTTATTTTCCGTGTATTTTATACATAAACACCAACATTAACACACTACATACAACATAAAACACTAACAGACATAAAGGGGTGGGACACTCCGCCACATATGCCCCCCCTTGTGCACACCACACCTCAGTCCCAAAGTCCTGGTTTATAGTCCCGGCCCAGGAACAGGGGCAGCAATGGACAAAAGGTGGCGGCCACGGTGGGAGGTCCTTGTCCCACCCCAACAGCTCCTCTGGCCAAGGCAATCCTGGCCGCCGCCCAGCTGTCTGTGGGCATGGTCTCCTTACCGTCTCCCCCATCTCTGTAGCCGACAGCTCCCTCTTGTGGTGCTCCGGCCCCCAAATTCCCTGCTGAGAAAGTGCTGCAGGGGAGGTGGTCTCCTGACCCATCCCCCCTTCTTCATAGCCAGCAGGGGCAGCAGCAGCGGACCCTCAGGAGGCAAACTCGGGAGGTGAGCCCCTGGCCATAGAAGCAGCAGCAGGAGCTCCACTTCTTCCTCGTATCCTGTAACCGATAGCTCCCCAGGCGATGCAGAGCAGCGGGCAACCCCAGGCGATGTGGAGCATCAGGCAATCCAGGGCGATACGTAGCAGTAGGCGCCTGCAGGGATGCGAAGCAGCAGGCAGCCCCAGGCGATCAAGGCAGGCATCCTTGGGCGGAGTGAGGCAGGCATTCACCCTCTGCTGGTGGAGGTGGGAGCTGCAAGCAGTCCTCCCATTGCGGTGGAGGCGGAACCAGCAGGAATTCACCCTCTGCTGGTGGAGGTGAGAGCTGCAAGCAGTCCTCCCATGGTGGTGGCGGAAGAAGAGGCAACCCCTACTGCTCTGCTCCTGGCAGTGGATGTGGCGGAGGCAGAGGCAGCTCCTGCTGCTCTTTTCCTCTTGAGGGTGGTGGTGCAACCAGCAGGTATTCTCCCTCTGATGCTGGAGATGGCAGAGATGGCTCCTATCCCTGATGCTTGAGATGGCAGCGATGGCTCCTCTCCTTCTGATGCTGGAGATAACAGGGCTTCCCCCTCTTGCACTGGAGATAGCGGGGCTTCTCCCTCTTGCACAGGAGATAGCGGGGCTTCTCCCTCTTGCAGTGGAGATAGTGGGGCTTCTCCCTCTTGCACTGGAGATAGCAGGGTTCCCCCTCTTGCACTGGAGATGGCAGTGATGGCTCCTCTCCCTTTGGCACTGGAGATAGCAGGGCTTCCCCCTCTTGCACTGGAGATAGCGGGGCTTCCCCTTCTTGCACTGAAGATGGCAGTGGCAGGGCTTTTCCCGATGGACCTGGAGATAGCGGGAGCCCTGCCATATCTGCAGCCAGGTAGTGGATTACCATGTCCCCAGTGTCTGGGAGCTCAGGCTCCCACACAGGAAGCACCACCCTTCCTCATCCAGACAGGTGAGGAAAACATCCGGCATGGTAGAGATGCGACGGGACCGGTGATTGTCCCCGCGCTGCTGTTGCTGCACCTCCTGCTACTGCTGTTGCTGCTTTCTCCTGCCGCTTCTTCCCAATGTTTTGTTTTTTTCAAACAAAAACAAAAACACTCCTGTTCTGACGCTTGACGGCACTGTTGTCCCATTTCTGACACCACTTGTGAACAGGATGGCTTTGAAGGGGTGATGTCAGACCAGAAACACACTCCACAACAAGGACTGGCAGATGAAAACTGAGACACTATCGTGGTCAGTATATTTATTAAATAATAAATAAACAAAAGATTTAAACAAAACAAAAGACACACAAAACAAAGGGCGCGTTGGCTAAAATAAAAAGGTAAACAAAACGGACAACAGTAAACAAGACAGACAAACAGACAAACAAGTACCATGCTGGCACTTCCAGCATGCTGTAGGAATTGATATTTTTAATCTCAAAAACTTCTAACTCTCACCCGTTCTCCACTCACGAACACACAACCCCGAGTATGTGAAAACATGCTGCTTTCATGCAGCTGTACGAGACTCTATTGCTAATCAATCATTCAATTGGAGTCTTGGTACAACTGCACTTGAATTAATAAAAGTGCAATTCCCCGTGCTCACATATTATTTTACCTGCACGTGAAGTTCTGTGCAATTCTCGTGCCTAAATACAAATATACATTTTAAACACTTGTGTTCGTAACCCATATTTTATACATAAACACCAACGTTAACACAGTACATACAACATAAAACACTAACAGATATAAAGGGGCAGGACACTCTGCCACTATATATATATATATATATATATATATATATATATATATATATATATATATATATATATATATATATATATATATATATATATATATGTATATGTTGACGGAGGCACTGCCTCCCTTGCTCTCCTCTGAGGACATCTTGTATCGGAGAAGACCATTTACCTCTGGTAATGACCAAGGCGAGTACTGTCTTACAGTTAATCAGAATGTCAATCATCCACTATGTCAGAGATCTGATACAAGTTCTGTATGTGGTTTAAAAGTCATGCTTTTCAGTAAAAAAGAAACAGTGTGTAGAACGACGAGTAAATTTACTAGAGTCACAACCAGCTCAATGAAGTTTGATTAAATTTGAATTAGTTTCTGTTGCCCTTCATTGCTAATTATCTGTTTACTTGTTACAAAATGGTAGAAAGGGATGTGTGGCCCTAGGCTAATAAAGGACGGAGCTAGTAACATTTCCTTTCTTTTTCTTGCAGGCATATTCAGTACACCTTCCATGTAACAACCTTGGACAGTTTCGATTTTAAGAGCCACGGCTCAAATACTCTTTATATCAAAACCTTTAGATAATATCAGTTGGCTATGCCAACCCACATCATATTTATAGTTCATTGTATTTTTTTATCCTTGAAGAAAGATTGTTCAGGAGGATTACCTCCTTTATTGTGCAAAAATATCAGCTATGATTAATGCCCTGCCTTCCGCAATACATCCTATTTTTCTCTGGGGCTCCAAGTACTCTGTCCGTTGATGCACCTTTCTGTCTTGACAAACAGGTTCACCTATATTGTGTTTACAAAGGGATATTGTTATCCCCTTCTATCTACTGTCTGCGCATATTATCAGATTGGGCAGAGCTTTGGGTTCCAGATGAATCTTTTTCAAGCAAGACAGGGCCATGTGATTCAGTGGTCCGGTGTTTACACAAGCTTTGAGGACAAAAGGAACATCTCATTGACTTTACAGAACAATATGAAAAGCTGTCAATTGCAATATCAGGAGCGACTTGCGATGACATACTAATCTCCTTTGTCACTGAATATGTGCATGTTTAGTTTATACTGCTACCTTTAGGAGCCTGGCTTTGTAGACTTTTTTTTTTTACCTGGAAAAAAAAGGTAAACTGGGAGCATATGGGGGAATGGGGATTCCATTGGGAGCATTGCATTGGCTCTGTGCCTCCAATCAGACTACAGAAGACCCTACTGCCCAAGTGCCCTGTGAGTTTAAATGCATACCTGCAGGGCTGAACTTTGGTCCAAGGGCCAGTAATTCGCAGATATCCACTCAAGCTCCTGGATTTAAAGAGGCATTGTTCATCATCCTTGATGTCCTTCAGTTTTTCTGAGCCCCTGTGGGGTAATTAGGAACATAAGTGTGCATTCTTAATTTGCACGAATATAATACTAAATAATAATAATCTAATTCGCAACAAATTTAAATCAAGTTTATTATGTAAAAAAACACTGTATTTATCTCTGTCTTAGAGAAAAGAAACTGTAGCTTGCAAATATTGATCATAGTGTCTATTGATAAATGGGTATAGCACAACAATATTGATTGTCAGACACTGACCACAAATGTTGTCATTTAACTATATATTTATCCAAGACTTTTGAACTACATGCACCATGGATAGTTTACATCAACCAAATTATAGAAAATAAAATAGCATCCTGTGGTGAAGTATCCCACCCCTCTATGTTTATAAGTGTTTTATGTTGTATGTAGTGCGTTAATGTTGGTGTTTATGTATAAAATACACGGGATATAAATATGGGTTACGAGCACAAGTGTTTAAAATGTATATTTGTATTTAGGCACAAGGATTGCACAAAACTTCACGTGCAGGTAAAATAATATGTGAGCACAGGGAATTATTCTTACTTAATTCACATGCGGTTGTACCGAGACTCTAATTGAATGATTGTTTAGCAAACGCGCTTCGGTACAGCTGCATAAAAACAGCATGTTTTAACTCATTCGGGGTTGTGTGTTCGGTGAGAGGAGAACGGGAGAGACAAGGACAGATAAAAATAACAATTGCTACAGCGTGCTGGAAGTGCCAGCATGGTACTTGTTTGTTTGAAACTAGGCAGATCTTTTAACTGTCACATGTTTAGGTTTTCAGAATCACTCGTTTGACCAACAGAGTTTAGACCCCTAACTTGTTAAACACCATGAACAACTAAAAAGAGAAACACAAGTAAAATAAAATTAAAATATGCTGGCCCAGTCGTGTTAAAAGAGTTTGGTCTACCCTAACAATATTCATTAATTCTGGACGGTCAAAATACAATATCAAGAACAAATACTATGAGCAAGGATGGATCTATCATTGGTGAAGAATATATGAAATGCACACTACTGACAACAACATTAACACTTGCACCTGGAGCAAATAGGAACAAGTGCGACTAACTAAAGAAGACTATCAAAATACAGACAACACTAAAAAAAGAAATGATATCATTAAAATAAAAGACTATCAATTTAAATCAAAGATCAAATTACTAAATTAAAGAGTAATACCAAATTAAAATACCATATCAACATATTGAAATGTCAAATGAAAGCAATGATCAATTAATCTACAATCATAGCAAAAAGAAATACTCAAATAAAATAATAATAAAATAATGTAAAATTAAAACATTAAAATAAAATATTACTAAATAAAATAAATGCCAGTTTAACATAATAAAATAAATATAAAAGTGATAGAATATTAAACTCAACCAAGATATCAAACCAAATACCATATCAATTAAAACAAAAAAATGAAAAGGATATCAAGGTTAATATGAAATAAATGGCAAAATAAACTAATCAAAAATAATATGAAAGTGATAGAATATTAAACTCAACCAAGATATCAAAACAAACTAAAACTAAAATAAAACAAAAACAATATCAATTAAACAAGAATGGAAAGTGAAAAGGATATAAAGTTCATAAAATAATCAGGCCTGCTTATTCATAAACCTCTACGTTATCCTTAACACTATTCAAAACAATCTTATCAATCAAACTAAATATGAACTATTCAATAACCAACACATGTATATTATAAAACAATTGATAAGACCAAATCAAAATACAATAGCCATAGAACAATAATATTACCAAGGCTCAACAGTAAGATAATGAATAAAAGTATTCACTATGTATGGCAACTTGTCATTTACTAGAACATTACAAGTGAATACAAAGACCTCATAATCCAGTTACTTCTGAACCAATACGAATAAGTAAAACCCTCTTAATTAAAAATTAGGTCTTAACTAATTACGAATAGTTTATACTACTACAATATCATACATAAAACTTATAATAACATTTTTATGGGAAGCAAGATAAGCAGAAAGGAAAAAAAAAACATATATCACAACGTAGCATTTACTTATAAAACTCTATAACAATTTCCTGTTGAAGAATTGGAGGGAAAATGCATAGAATTCAACAATAATTTTCTGTGGAAAGAATAGTGAAAAAAATGTATACACTTAAACAATAATAATACATGCATTTACTTTGCAAAAACAATCTGAGATAAGGCATATAAACAATCACTTCAACAAAGCATCTGTCTCTACTTTCTCTCGTACTGATGTCCAGCTTTTTCAGTGTCAGTGGCTTTCCTGTGTTACTGTGCAACCAAATGCTAACCAATACATATGAGCTCAACTGACAGCTAGGTTGTGCTTACGTACTGCGCAACTAGTGTGCTAGCCATGGTTTCACACCAAGCGTATTTTGTTTATACAATATGAGGATGATGAAACTCCCACTGACACAGAAATGCCACTATGAAATCTCTGGGTTAGAGTGTCAGAGTGGAATGAAGGATTTTATCTGTGCCTATGTCAGTTCAAAGCAGATCAACTTAATGTAACCATAATCAGGAATATCAAACAATATAAAGAAAAATATGTAAAAGATGTGAAATGTAATATGCAAAATTTTAAGTTTTATCTCACCTGCTTCCGTTGTTTTAGAGATGAAACGAAAGTGCTTCTTGCAAAAACTATTTACAAAAAGAACAACTTGAGTCTAGTTATTGATTTAAAATGAGATTCTTTGTTTTTTAATTTTGTTAAGTTTACAAGCGGATTAATAATAGAGCGAATACAAGTTAAAATGAGTATAGCGTACAAAAATACATTACTGTTAGACATAACCTCTCCTATAATCACACCGTATTCCAAGATACCTCTTAAATGCAAATATACTTTTTAGGAGAATAATAAATCTCAATTATTAGTACGTTAATAGATCAGTCCTAACCAGTAAATAACAAACATAGGAATATTTGCTAGAACGAAATATGTTCTGTTCAAAATTTAACCCTTTAAGTAGATATTGAATTGTTCTCAGAAACATCAGTGCATTAATTACCAGGTCATCTATAAAGAAACAGTAAGAAAAATAAGATAGCATTACAATCATACTACAGAAATAAGCTATATGGGTGTGCTCAGTTATATTTACCAATCAGAAGAAATGATGAAGATGCTTGAAGGTGAGCCGAGTCTCCCAGGAAAGTTCTTAGTTTGATGCTCGAACGCGCCATCGATTCACCAGGATCCATGCATGTTACGTTACCCATCTAGGTGTGTGTGTGTCCCTATCTAAAATGTACCTATCTAAATTTGTGTGTTTTCTCTATATAAAATGAATGGTCTGAAATCACGAATGTGTGTGTTTCCCTAGGAGTGATCTTCCTATCCAAATGAACACTGTGACCCCATGGGCGAGTGCACCCACGAGTGTTTTCTCTGTCTGGATGGAGACCCCTGCCCATGAGCGTGTGTGCTCAGGAGGGCTGCCCCTCTCCGCCTGAGTCTCTCTCTCTGAATCTGTTCTGAATGAGTCTATTTTGCTTCTGTTCAGTGTCCATATTTATCCTGTGGTCCGTGGCAGGTCATTCAGCCTGCAATCAATGTCCATTTCCCCTTTTTTGTAGGTGCCTGACAAAACCCACACTCTATCTCTTGTGAAGTTCACAGTTTTCCATTTTGCTGATAAGTTTTTTTATAAGTTAAGTCCATTATTACACTACTTTCCAAATGTGCTATTTTCCGAGTGTACGTTGCTTGCAAGTAACAAATGTTTCCTGAGTGGCTTAATTGTGTTTCACTACTTCGTTAAGTCTAAAACTGTCACCATTTCACTGTGTTAAGTCCAAATTTTTTTTTGTATCGTTTGCAACAGTTCAATTTTTTTCTGTTAGTATTTGCGCTTTATTTTGCATACCATTTTTAATATTCTTTTTCTTTACGAGAGGTGCATGTTTTTGGTTTAATACCGAGTCACATGGCATTATCTGCTTTTCCATCCAGCAGTCTCAATGAAGACAGATCCACATCAATTTTGGATGCGCAACTTTTCATTGCTAGTCCACTTTTTTCTTCTTTGTGAATGTGTCTGTGTATTCTTTTTTGTTCATGCTTTATGAAGAACCCCTTTTCTTTGTACTTCTCTGATCCTCAATTTGTACAAGGTTGTAGGTTACAGGCCAAGCATGGAAACTTTACATGTAGTCCTTCTTGCAGAGCAGTACTATAAGTTCTTTATTGTAAGAGATATTTCAAATTTCACAGCCGCGCTCCTTGCAGTAAGGGCAACTTGATTTATTGCTTGTCCATTCTCTTAAAACATCAAGGTCCAATACTGGATATGGCTCAGCTCTCTGCTATAGCAATGCTTGTTCCATTTCCATCCCTGTTTCTAGGGGAAAGTTAAGTCCTGTAATGAAATGCCAGTGCCAGTAAGTATGGTGTGGTATTTTATCTACTCCACACTGGTGGTTGAAAAGATTTATTATCTGTGTCCCCCAGTGATACCACAGTTACCCCTTGTCTGCTTTTTAATTCTGCTTGATTAGACATTGTCTTTTTTCATTCTCAATAAAGTAGCTGACTTCTGTTTGACCCAGTAACCACAAGCCCATAGTACTTTTGTACCAGTCGCATGCAGTTACTTTTCACTTGGTATGAGTTCAGTGGTCAGCTGTTAGTTCATGACATTTCCTTTCCTGTAGTTGAAATTAGCCTTCATGGCCCCATCTGTTCAGAAAGTAAGGCCAATCGTTTTCAGTTTGCAGGTTTTATCATAAGACAAAGAAGTTCCAGTCCTCATCAATTATGTTTTTCATGCATGTGTCCGTGGTCTCAAAGTCTGTGTTTCAATTCAGTATTGTAATATTATACTCCAAGTTTTTTAATATAGTTCTTTGTTTGATTCTTTTAGGTGATTACAAGGTTGTCGAAGGTTGGCCTGGCATATTAGATGCCATAATCCACTCCACTTTTCAATTGTTGATACTAGTGTCTTTTTACACATAGTGAGCAAAACAACAGAGCCACTTTGCTTGTACTGACAAAAAATAATATTAGTTTGTCTATCTGTCTTTCATTATGTCTATCAACCTCTAGTCAGACAAGGAAGATATAGAATATGAATGATGGTAATTTCACTGAAAAGACAAAAACACATTTAATATGTCACTTTTAATTCTCCCCATGCTAACCCATATGCTGTTAAAATATATATGTTTAATACCAGGTGGCACCACAGTTTTACGTGTGATGCATCCTGGTGTTGTGTGTTCCTCCATTCCATGCAAGACTATGGAGCTAACAGCTGGCAAATTAAAATCTTGCAGACAAATTGATACTAGGAAGAATATATTTAAATATTATTTCAAAATATATGCAAATATTAACATTGTTTCATCCTAAAATGTATCATATCACAGTAAAACATATCTATCAGGAGTAAAACAAATCTGGTACCCCATTGAATTACCCCTTTATGAAAAAGCACAGTAAAATTATTATTATTATTATTATTTATTATTATTATTATTATTATTATTATTTATTATTATTATACAAGCATTTTTGTTTTGTTTTTTGCCACTGAAAATATTAGAAGCCGTGTTTGTCTGAATATTTGAATATGATTAGTATCATATAATAGCATATCAACTTGCTAAAACAAAAATGAATAAATGTGAACAAGCAACAACCTTCTGAAACCAAAACCCCCAAATATACAGAAATGTGCAGAAACTCTGCAGAACTGTAGCAAATGCAGTAGTGCTTTACTATCTTTGAAGTCAGCTCTGATAACTCCACTGCAAAGTTTATTTCAGCACAAGTTATGACTTTTCATCCACAGTAGGTTTCACAGATAGATTATCTCTTGTAAAACCTGTCGGCTTAATGTTACTGGACCACAAATAACTCAGTTCTTATTATTCACCATTCATTAAATTCTGGGACATCAGTCAGGATGACCTTTCTCCAGCCTAATAAACAAGAGCTGTGGCTTATCTATTTACATTTTTACTAGGCCTGTGAACAGAGCTTTATTGTAGGGGTGAGTGGGGGTGCTTTAGTATAAATTTGACTGTAATTTACCATCTGGAAGAAGTAACAGGATTTAAAAATAGGTGATGCAAAGAGGTAGGCTTCTATTTAAATCCCATAATACAGCTTATCCGACGAAATATGTCTGAAGCAACTAATGCATTATTAAAGGATGTAATGATGGATTTTAAATGTTTTAAATTATTCCACAAAGTATCCATTACCAGCTGGTCTCAATAAAATGCACAGAATGTAACAGTGTGTGTAAGACAAATAAAAGTGAGATCTATATATAAAATTTAGAATGTGTGGCAGATTAGGGGGAGGAGAGATAAGGGGGCACTACATTCCCCAGAATGCCACAGGAGGAGCCAGAGAGGAACACCTGGCTTCAATTGAATTATTGAGGCCCCTGCATAAAAGGGTTGGAAACCCTGCAGTCAGTGCTGTGTGCCAGCCTGTGAAGCTGCTTGTCTGGAGACCTGTGTGTTCCTGCATTAGTGCACTTGTTTTTGTTTGATTGCTGGTAAATGGCATTGCTGTCCAGCGTGTTAGTGAGGGCTGTTCAGGAGTTAGGCCTTTGTCTTGGTTTTTGTTTCTCATTTATTGTAAATTAAAGTGCATAATAGAGGGGGCTCCCAAGTGGCGCATACAGTAAAAAGCAGTCGAGTAGAGTGCAGAATGTAGTCGAGTAGAGTGCCTATATTCTGGACGTCACCAGGAGCTCCCAGGGGGTGGCACACAATTGGCTGAGTGCCGCCTGGGGGGAGGGAGGGCTAGGTCAGTCAGGTTGTCCTCCACTCACCTGCACCAGCGACACCTATGGTCTGGCTGGGTGCCTGCGGGCTTGCCTGTATGCTGCCCAAGGAAAAGTTGTTCTCCTCTGGGTGGCTGCATGGTGAGTCTGCAGTGTGTAAAAAAGCGGACGGCTAACAGCACACGCTTCGGAGGACAGCATGTGTTTGTCTTCGCCCCTCCCGAGTCAGCGCAGGGGTGGTAGCTGTGAGCCGAAATAGAAATAAATAAATAAATAAATAAATAAATAAATAAATAATAATAATAATTGGACACTACTAAATTGGGTAGAAAATAACAAAAAACTAATTGGTCGACTACTAAATAAATTTTTAAAAAGTGCTCAATGGTGCTAAAATCTAAGTTTCTGTGTTGGATCAGTGTTTGTAAAGGGTGCAAACAAGCCTGAGTTGAGGATTTTGCCACATATGGTGTCAGATGGGGTAGCACCCCTACTGACATCAAAAACCTGTTGGATGTTGTTGCGCTGTTTTGGGTGATCTAGCTGGCTCATGACATCCAGTTCACCAACTATAGTACCGTGAAAAAGTTTTTGCCCCCTCTGATTTTCTGCGTTTTTGCACATTTTTCAGATTGAATTTGGTCAAACTTTTTGTCAGTTGTGGTAGTATATAGAAGGAGTCTGAGAGAATAAATGACACCAAAGTTTGGTGCTTCTTTCATTTGTTTGTTGTGCAAGGTAATCAAACATGCACTCTTCAGGTGTGAAAAATTCTCCTAGTTAACTCAACCCAATTAAAGGGATAATTATGGTCAGCTGTTTGAATACTTTGGTTTACATTAGGCCTGATTTGGGCCAGCCCTGCCCAATATAAATCTGACTAACTTTGGCCCTTACCGTCAGGGGCAACTTGTCAGCACACAAGTTTTAGAGGCACATTGTGCCACAGTCAAAAGAAATTCCTGAAGACCTCCGGAAAAAAAAAAAAAAAAAAAAATGATGCCTATCAGTCTGGAAAGGATTACAAAGCCATTTCTAAAGCTCTGGGGCTCCACCAAACCACAGTCAAAGCCATATTGTCCAAATGGAGAAAATTTGGGACAGTAGTGAATCTTCCCAGGAGTGGCCGTCCTGCCAAAATTTGTCCAAGAACAAGGCGTAAAATCTTCCAGGAAGTCACAAAGAACCCTAGAACAACATTCAGGGATCTGCAAGCCTCACTCACTCGGATAAGGTCAGTGTTCATGACTCCGCCATCAGAAAGACACTGGACAAAAATGGGTTTCATGGCAGAGTAGCAAGGCGGAAACCACTAATCACTAAGAAGAACATGAATGCTCATCTCAAGTTTGCCAAAAAGCACCTGGATGATCCTCAAGAGTTCTGGAACAATGTTCTATGGACAGATGAGTTAAAAGTGGAACTTTTTGGCCAACATGGGCCCTGTTATGTCTGGTGAAAAACAAACACTGCATTCCACAGTAAGAACCTCATACCAACAGTCAAGCATGGTGGTGGTGGTGGTGTCATGATTTGGGGATGCTTTGTTGCATCAGGACCTGGACGACTTGCCATCATTGAAGGAACCATGAATTCTGCTCTGTAACAGAGAATTCTACAGGAAAATGCCAGGCCATCCTTCCGTCAGCTAAAGCTGAAGCTCATCTGGGTCATGCAGCAAGACAATGATCCGAAACCCACAAGCAAGTCTACATCAGAATGGTTGAAGAACAAGAAATTGAACGTTTTGGAATGGCCTAGTCAAAGTCCAGAACTAAACCCCATTGAGATGTTGTGGCAGGACCTGAAACAAACAGTTTATGCTCAAAAACCCACAAATGTCACTGAGTTGAAGCAATTTTGCATGAAAGAGTGGGTCAAAATTCCTCCAAGACACTGTGAGAGACTGATCAATAATTATAGGAAGCGTTTGGTTGCAGTTACTGGTGCAAAAGGTGGTGTGACCAGTTGTTATGTATAAGGGGTGTGAGTACTTTTTCACATGGGGGCATTGGGTGTTGCATAACTTTAACAAATAAATGAAATAAGTATCAAAATGTTGTTCTGTTTGTTCACTCAGGGTCCCTTTTATCTAATATTACATTTGGTTGAAGATCTGATAACATTCAGTGTCAAAAATATGCAAAAATGCAGAAAATCAGACAGAGGGCAAATACTTTTTCATGGTACTGTATATTTACTAATGTGGAGGGCAGACACGTGTTGTCTTTGGACATAGCTGGGATGAAAAAAAGTCCATGAATTAATTCAGTTAGACATTTAAACAGCAAGGGTATTCTCAAACAGCTGCATTAACAAGGGCATACGTGGTTTTATACAGAACTGTAAACCCACAAGAGGTATACAACAAGACAGACCAGACACAGCAAAAAACAATAATGAAAGAAGCAGCACTCATTAACGTTAAGGTGAACTACACCAGTGCTAATCATAAAATCGCCCATCTGCCACTACTTTCGCCTGTCTTGGAATCCACAGTAACAACTGACCTGCTCCCTTGCAATATTTATAGTTAATAAACACGGTCATTAACATTTACACGTGAAATGCGGGTTTTCATGCAAAACTGGGCATGGATTCTCCTATGTGTTTTGTCATTTACACAAGTAAATGAGGTTTACCCTCTCCCTCTCTTTGGCTGTTTTTTTTTTGGCCACAAAACTGATTTACCCGAGTAACTCTTCCAAATGTACACATGCATCGTAAGGTTTTGTGGAGCAATGAAACAAAAAAAATGAGCTATTTGGTCACACTGACAGTCGTACATTTGGAGAAAGTCTGGTGAGGCATGCAAAGAAAAGAACACCATACCTACTTTCAAGCATGGAGGTGGTAATATCCTTCTATGGGGCTGATTTCCTCTAATGGCATAGGAAATTAGTTCCAATACATGGTAAAATGGATTCCCTAACATACTAAAAGATATTGGCCAATAATCTGAAACCCTCCACTACAAAACTTGGTTTAAAGCGCAACTAGACATTCCAACATGACAATAATCCACAGCACACATCAAAATAAAAAATAATATCAAGGTTCTGGAATGCCCTAGTCAAAGTCATGATATAAATCTGATTGAGAATCTTTGAAGATGGCTGTGCGCAAGAGAAGTACTCAGAATTTGAATGAACTGGAACAATTCTGTATTGAAGAAATCACTAAAAAATCATGCCACAAGTTCATCCTAATTGTTTAAAAGAGGTTATTATTGCTAAAGGTGCCTCATCTAGCTATTAATTTCATTTTCCTTGGCAGAGTCTGAATACTTTTGAATTTGCATATTTTGGGTTTTGTAAACTATTTTCTTGGAACTTTTTTTCCCTCACCCACAAAAGCAAAACTTTTGCTACAAATGATTTTTCCTAAAATTTGTTTTTGAGAAATTTCTGGAAATTATATATTTCCATTGGGGTATGTAAACTTTTCACTACAGCTGTATATATTGTGGCAAGGAATATATTATGACCACCTGCACCACTGTAATGGAATAAGCCACCTGGCATATTTATTACTTACAAGTGTGATTAATCACCACCAAAACACTATATACATGGAAGCTTGTCCTTACTTCCTTTTAAGCAAGTCCCAGACTTTGGAGATATGGCAAAGACAAGACTTATCTTCCAGTTATGTGTCTCACGACTTACCCTTGTGGTGAGACACTGCTTTGCAGAAGGTAAGTGTTGAATTCCAGTTTTGTGTCTCACGACTGCCTCTTGTGGTGAGACATAGCTTTGCAGAGGGTGTTGGTTTCCAGGACCACACAATGGACAAGTCCAAGACTTTGTAAACATAGCAAAGGTAAGTATTGAATTCCAGTTCTGTGTTTCATGGCTGCCCCTGGAGGTGAGACACAATTTCGGAGTGTGAAGTAGTTTTCAGGACCCCACAGTAAGTAAGACCTTGACTCTGAAGAACGGGCAAAGGTAAGTATTGTACTCAGTTTTGTGTCTCACGACTGCCTCTTGTGGTGAGTCATAGGGTAGCAGAGTGTACTGTTTTCCTGACCCACAGCACATGTTTCCCCAGAGCAACTTCCAACACAGTATACTCCTTCTTAGCCAGGAAGGTAAGTAACAACAGAATTGTATTATTGTTTTATTGAGTCGCTGTATCTTCCTTTGGTTAATTATGCCTTTCCTTCTCTTTTAAGGGTCCTGAATAATAAAACACTTTTCCAAACAAGACTAGGCTTTGTATATACTTTGTTTTGTCTTCTGAACAAACACTAATAAAAACCACACGTGTTTACCAACTCAAACAATATAAGGGTGAGGTTCAATGTGGTACTCACATTATTTGCTTTGGTAAACCGTTGGGTTTACCAGTGCACCCCGTTCCAGCAATTCTCAATCCAGTCCAGGTTTTGCAAGCTTCATGTCAGACATACCAACACATACTTTGGACAAGTATTATAAAAACCCTTGTCCACGGTTGAATTGTCTTTATTCATTTCTTCTGTTGAGTCAGCTCTGTCCCTGGGCGAACTGAACTCTTTCCAAAACAATAACTCTAACTTTTTGTGATTTTCTCTGCTATCAATACACAATTGTAGCATTAAACCATAAAGCAACTAAAGCAGGTATTTTTTGTTCTTTGGTTCTCACCCGTCATAGTTCATTGCAACACATAAGAACATAAGAACATAAGAGAGGTTACAAATGAGAGGAGGCCATTCAGCCCATCTTGCTTATTTGGTTGTTAGTAGCTTATTGATCCCAGAATCTCATTAAGTAGCTTCTTGAAGGACCACAGGGTGTCAGGTACAACAACATTACTGGGGAGATGATTCCAGACTCCCTTCTCTGTGTAAAAAGTGCCTCCTATTTTCTGTTCTGAATGCCCCTTTTATCTAATCTCAATTTGTGACCCCTGGTCCTTGTTTCTTTTTTTGAGGTTGAAATCTAACTTTTAGAATTCTGAATGCTTGAATCAGATCGCAGCGTAATCTTCTTTGTTTAAGACTCAATGGATTCAATTTTTTAGCTTGTCTTCATATGACTTGCCTTTTAAACCAATAATAATTCTGGTCACTCTTCTTTGCACTCCTTCTAGAGCAGCAATATCCTTTTGTAGCAAGATGACCAGAACTGAAAACAATATTCTAGATGATGTCTTACTAAAGCATTGTAAAGTTTTAACATTACTTTCCTTGATTTAAATTCAGCACTTTTCACTATATATCCGAGTATTTTGTTGGCATTTTTTATACTGTAGCTTCCCCACATTGTCTGGATGAAGACATTACTGAGTCAACATAAACTCCAAGATATTTTTCATAGATTCCTTCTTCAATTTCAGTATTTCCCATATGGTATTTATAATGGTCATTTGTATTGCCTGTGTTCAGTACCTTAAAGTGTTCTGTATTAAATATAATTTGCCATGTGTCTTCCCAGTTCTAAATGCTGTTTAGATCATTTTGAATGACTTCTGCTGCTGCAACAGTGTTTGTACATGGACCAGGTCCGTCCTTCGTGGTTCGCCCCCTATTGAGTCCTGCCAGTTTCCTTATATTCCTAAAAGAGGTGGGACTTCCTGTCTTCCACCCAATCTCTATCTGACTTGTGACAGAAATACAATAAACATAGGTTGTAAATCTCCCTCCCGACCTTCTACTAAACGAAGACAGAGTTGTTTTTGGACGCGCTGGCTTGACACTTCTTTCCCTGGGTCGGGAAGTCGATCAGTCTGGAAAAAGCAGAGACTCTGTTGCAAGAACGTATTTACCTGGAAGGGAAACAATGTAGCAGCCGCAGATTGTAAAGGCAGCTGCATTCGTTTACCAAGGGGTCATGCGTGAGAGCATATAAGGGAGACAGAGAATCATAATCTCTTCCTTCGCATTAGTTTGTAGTGAGTTAAAGCCTGAAGGACAGTAAAAGTGTGTAGTTATTGAAAACTGTGAGTGTTGTGTTTTTGTTTGTGTGTAATTGTCTCGTCTTGTCTTGTACGTTACAAGACAGTTAACACAGTTCCGGAGCTGTCACCAGAGACCAGCATGAAACCGAACAACACTGCACCTTTGTCACAAATAAACTGCACCACTAGCACTAATTCATGCACTAACGGACTTGTGTATGTATTTTGTGTGGGTGTATAATACAACAGGATTATTATTTGTGAGGCAACACAGGGATTACAAATTAAGTAATACACACCGCTGTATTACTCACCTCCATTATTATTTATTGCTTATTTTGCCATCAGGCACTGGACTTAAAAAATAAATAAAACAAACCTTTTCACCTGGATTACATTTGTCTGTCTGTTCTTTAATCACCTGTAGCTGCACACAATCAATCACTTTGTCACAGACTCAATCTTAGCAATCCAGCACAGCCTTCACACAGCAGCGGCCATTAGTGGTGTACACCCAAAGTACAACTGACCAAAAAACAAAAGAAACATCAGGGAAAGTATAAATTAATCCCAGTCGGAGGTTTCTAGACCCAACCTCCTATAATTTAGATAGCTCCACTACCACTTTGTCACTATATATATATATATATATATATATATATATATATATATATATATATATATATATATATATATATATATATAAATTATGACAGACAGAATGATTCTTGGTGATAAATCTCTCTCCCAACCTGTGAGGGCACTGTGTAAAGGGAACAGAATGCCCTGGATTGGATGGCCAGACAATTTATTCCCAGGCTTAGAAGGAAGTCGTTCTAGAAAGGAGCAGAGATGTGATACACCAAATACCAAAAGGTAGACGGAGTAGAAGGGAAACGTGGCAGATGCGGATTGGAGGTGAAGTTGCACTAGTTAATCAAGGGGTCATGATTAGCGGTAGAAAAGGGGCCTAGTGAAGTCATCTGTTTGTTTGTATGGTTAAGGCTGAACTGGAAGGAGACTGTGTATTGTAATCACAAGTGTTTTATTTGTTTTGTCTAAAGAATTACTGTTTGTTATTATTAGATGGCTGAACACGATCCAGAGCTGTCGCCAAGGGCCAGCATTTGTTTCACTATAAACTGTATTTACACCTCAAGCACTAAATCACTCACTGTGGACTTGTGTCTGTGTTTTGTTTTACGAGTGGGTGTTTAGGAAACAGGACTGTTATTATTTTTGGACCAACCTGTGGATTACAACAGAACAATACACGTCGCTGTATTGCCTGTTCTCATTGTTATTGTTTACTGCCAGACTTTGGATTGTATAAATAAAATATCATTGCACCTGGATTATCATTGTATGTCTGTCTTCATTGATCACTGCTGCATTCCTGCACCTGCACACTGTAATATCTAAATTCTATAATATCTAAATTATTTTATTTTTTAATCCATAAGAATACATGGAAATGCAAGAATCTTCTAATGAAGAGCTTACAGAGTGGCACTTGATTAATATGGCTGACATTAAATGTATATCACAGTTCCAAAATATGATATCTTTAAAGCCAGGGCCAGTCTTAGTCTGTGTGGGGCCTTAGGCGGTGATGATTAGGTGATGATTAAGCGCGGGGTCCAGAACATCAAATTAATGCTACAGTAGCAATCGTATTTTTACTATATAGGTGCATCATGTAGTCATATGCAAATATACTAATGTTAAGATATGGTAAATAATGATGTTAATGTCATTAAGATGTTAATGAATACTTATTTCAGTTAGTTTGTTAGACTTTATTATTTTATATAATTCAGAACTTCAGATCATTCAGTATTCATGTCTACTTCAAACATATCATTGTGACAGAAAGTGAATGACACTGAATCAACAATCTCCCTCTCGACCTGTGAGGGCACTGTACAATATGCTGTATGTATATATATATATATATATACTGAACAAAAATATAAATGCAACATATAAAATGTTGGTCTCACGTTTCATGAGCTGAAATAAAAGATCCCAGAAATTTTCCATACGCGCAAAAAGCTTATTTCTCTCAAATTTTGTGCACAAATTTGTTTACATCCCTGTTAGTGAGCATTTCTCCTTTGCCAAGATAATTCATCCACCTGACAGGTGTGGCATATCAAGAAGCTAATTAAAGAGCATGATCATTACATAGGTGCACCTTGTGCTGGGGACAATAAAAGGCCACTCTAAAATGTGCAGTTTTGTCACACAGCACAATCCCACAGATGTCTCAAGTTTTGAGGGAACGTGCAATTGGCACGCTGACTGCAGAAATGTCCACCAGAGCTGTTGCCAGAGAATTGAATGTTCATTTCTCTACCACAAGCCACCTCCAACGTCGTTTTAGAGAATTTGGCAGTACGTCCAACCGGCCTCACAACCACAGACCATGTGTAACCGCGCCAGCCCAGGACCTCCACATCCGGCTTCTTTACCTGCGGGATTGTCTGAGACCAGCTACTCTGACAGCTGATGAAACTGTGTGTTTGCACAACCGAAGAATTTCTGCTGTCAGAAATCGTCTCAGGGAAGCTCATCTGCGTGCTCTTCATCCTCACCAGGGTCTTGACCTGACTGCAGTTTGGCGTCATAACCGACTTCAGTGTGCAAATGTTCACCTTCAATGGCCACTGGCACGCTGGAGAAGTGTGGTCTTCACGGATGAATGCCGGTTTCAAATGTACCGGGCAGATGGCAGACAGCATGTATGGCGTCATGTGGGTGAGCGGTTTGCTTATGTCAGTGTTGTGAACAGAGTGCCCCATGGTGGCAGTGGGGTTATGGTATGGGCAGGCATAAGCTACGGACAACAAACACAATTGCATTTTATCAATGGCAATTTGAATGCACAGAGATACCGTGACGAGATCCTGAGGCCCATTGTCGTGCCATTCATCCTCTGCCATTACCTCATGATAATGCATGGCCCCTGGAAACTGAAATTCCTGGAAGCTGAAAATGTCCCAGTTCTTCCATGGTCTGTATACTCACCAGACAGGTCATCCATTGAGCATGTTTGGGATGCTCTGGATCGACGTGTACGACAGGGTGTTCCAGTTCCCGCCAATATCCAGCAACTTTGCACAGCCATTGAAGAGGAGTGGGACAACATTCCACAATTAACAGCCTGATCAACTCTATGCGAAGGAGATGTGTTGCGCTGCATGAGGCAAATGGTGGTCACACCAGATACTGACTGGTTTTCTGATCCATGCCCCTACCTTCTTTTTTAAGGTGTCTGTGACCAACAGATGCATATCTGTATTCCTAGTCATGTGAAATCCACAGAGTAGGGCCTAATGAATTTATTTCAATTGACTGATTTCCTTTTATATATATAGTAACAAATTTGCTGCCGTATTCCTGGATAATTAGCTCGTGTGGTGTAATATATAAGAATAATTCCAAGAAAAATCGTACTTATAATGAAACACGCCGGGCGTGGCTTTATTTGAAAACAAAAACAACTGAACTGTTGGTGCAAAAACAAAAGAAAAGCCTAAACCTTTTTTCGGTCTAACTAAACCCAAGAGGTGTCCATCTCTAAACAGGGACAGCCTACACCTGTTTACCCTGAATTACACACACAGAAAACGTATTTCTATTTTTTTTTCTTACTTTCGTTTCTTTGTACACAACCACCTCCACTCAGGCTCTCAGCAAATCCTCCTTACATTTCCCTTCCCCCTACCTTCTCAACTTTAATACTTTTAACTGCCAGACAATTAGAAAATTAGACAATTAAACAATTAAGCTATATTGGAGATAATTCCCGACCTCAATATGTTCCCCGGGGTATTAAAGCCTCCATATACCATTTCTGATATTATACTTTTTTTTTTCAAATAAAATAAACATTGATTCTTTTAAACCTAAGTTTGTGGTTTAACCTCTTAAATCAATTTGTGATAACCACTTTACATTCATTTGTTAAGTATTTAATTCTACTTTTAAACATGTTACAGTATCTCACACTTTGTTTACTACCCAGTTGGTTTATGTGTTTTCACACTTTATTACTTCTGTTGTATTTGAATCATCTCCACAACCTTTACCCATATGGAGTGTGCATTCTTTACACCCACGGCACCACAGCTGCCCAAGTTTGATCTGGAATGTACACTCCATCACTATATATACCAAAATTGCTATATTAAGAAACCTAAAATGGCAGATCTGAGTTTGCAGTTAAATGGTATAAACTAGCAAAGCTTAACTGTCGCAGTAAATGAAGAGGCTTGGAAACACTAAACATTATTTTACAATGTACTGTTACATTTAAGTCTACTATTGTCCACATACCTTTTTGACTTGTTGAACAAAGATGTAATTGATATCTGTAAAAGTGCACTGCTACATGTTTGCTTCCACTTTCCCACATGACAAGAACCTTCTCTCCAGCATATGGAGGAGTGTGGGTGGGACATGTGAGAAACGATCATCATCAACTATGGTTGCTAAGGAGAAATAAAACTATAACAACAAAAACGGCACCAGAATTTAATGTTGCTGGCACTATATGAGTCACCCCAAATCTGCATCCTTGAGCGTTTTGCCCACACGTAACAAACACATTATGGGCCTCATTTACGAAAGGGCGCTAAACTTTATGGTGCATGACTATTGCAATTGTATTCATTATCATGTGAAATGGTAATAAGAATAAATATGTGATTTGTATGGTAATGCATGATAATGTATTTAAATTAGGCACCCCGCTCTGAATAATTAGATGAGCTTCATTCCCATTGTATTTAATAAGTGGTGATAATTGTATTGTGCACATTAAAGTGAGCGATAATTAGTTTGTTTGGACACCAGGCTTTAACCACTGATAGGCACTCTGTTTAAACTCTGGACTCAAAACTACTGATGTGCAGTTCGATTCTTTTTACTAACTCAATTTGTTTGATTCATTCAAGCCCACTAAATCAAGGAGCATCTCTATAATTAAAGGTAAAGTATTAGATAAAACGTTCTACATTAATGGGGAGGCAATACCAAAAGTGTCCGAGAAGCCGGTGAAAAGTCTAGGGAGATTGTACGACAGGGATCTAAAGGACAAAGTTTGTGTGGGAGAAGTTAAACAACAAGCAGTGGAAGGGTTGAAGAGCCTAGACAGCAGTGCTTTACCAGGCAAACTGAAACTCTGGTGCTTTCAGTTTGGTCGACTGCCAAGACTGCTGTGGCCACTGACTGTGTACGAGGTTTCCTTGACAACAGGTGAGAAGCTGGAAGCTTTAATCAGTTCATACGTCAGGAAATGGTTGGGAGTTCCACGCTGCCTCAGCAGTGTGGGACTTTATGGTAAAGGAATACTGCAGCTACCAATCTCTGCTCTAACCGAGGAGTTTAAGTGCCCCAAATCCAACTGGAAATGACATTAGTAGATTCACGAGACAAATGTGTAAGGGAGGCAGCACCTGTGTTGAAAATTGGAAGAAAATAGATGGCAAAGAAAGCTGTGGAAGATGCTAAGGCTGCCCTTCGATTCGGAGATATTATGGGGCAAGTTCAACTGTTGAATAGTCCCTGTAGTATTGAGTCTGACTCGAAACTTGATGTTGGAGACATGGCGTCATTCAAGCCGGCAGGGAGTGGATTGGCTTGTGTGCAAAGAACTGAAACAGGGCCGGCAGTTTGACTGGCTGGTTTGGAGTGAGGGTGTTGTTTGGATCCAGCTGATGACAGAATTGTGGACCAATTGTGTCTTTCCTGTTGATTTGCTCTACAGTAGCTGCAAATTAAGGTTTCATTACTGTGCCCTGTCACAGAAATATGATTTTGCTTGTCTCAAGACCAGCATCAGACAGTGTGTTTAAGGGACTTTTTGTGTTATCAGATTAGTTGTAGATTAGAATGTCTTTATGTGCGGATTGATTTAAAATGTTATTCACAGTTAAGCACTTCAATGTTCCAGCGGGCATTTATGCAAAATAGAAGCCCAGTAGATCTGAAAGCTGATTGGCTCATCGCACTCAATTGTTTTATATATATATATATATATATATATACACACACACACACACACACACACACACACACACACACACAGTACCAGTCAAAAGTTTGAGTACACTTGCTGGAAACTAGGTTTTTCTCATAATTGACAATGTTTGACGTTGTATACGTTTCTGTAAATACTTGAAAATGAAAACACTTGTTACAATATACAAAACAAAACATAAGGAGTATCAAAGCAATGTTCAAAAAAATTGAAAATTGTCTCTAAATCTTGGATTCCTCAAAATAGCCACCCTTTGCCTTAATAACAGCCTCACAAACATGATGCATTTGGTTAACAAGTTTCAGCAGGAAATCACCCGACATGTCTTCCCAGCTCTTCTGCAGCAGTGCCCAGAGATGTAGAGCACTTGTGGGTAGCTTTGCTTTGACTCTTCTGTCCAGTTCGTCCCATACAAGTTCTATGGGATTGAGGTCTGGAGACTGGGCAGGCCAGGTTATTAGATTGAGTTGTCCATTACTTTCCTTCTTCGCCAGATAGTTCTTGCACAACTTTTAAGGTGTGTTTCGGGTCATTATCTTGCTGAAGAATGAAGGACTGCCCAACTAGCCGTAATCCTGATGGAATGGCATGCCTCTGAAGTATGCTATGATAGCCATGCTGGTTGAGCTTGCCATGGACTTGGTAAAGATGACCAACTCTGCCACCAGCAAAGGAACCCCAGACCATGACACTGCCTCCTCCATGCTTGACAATGGGAACCACACATGCAGAACTCATGCGCTCACCCTCTCTGCGTCTTACAAATACTCGGCGGTTGAACCCAAATATTTCAAATTTTGACTAATCACTCCTCAAACATCCCGTTTCTGTGTTTTTTGGCTCAGGCGAGTCTCTTCCTCTTATTCTGCACTCTTAATGGTTTCTTTGTAGCAATTCTTCCAGTTAGGCCAGCTTCACGCAATCTCCTTTGAACAGTTGATGTTGAAACATCTGTACTTCTAGCAGTATTTAGCTGAGCTTGTATTTCAGGGGCAGTTAATCACCGGTTTCGCAGACTTGTGACTTGAATGAACTTGTTCTCTGATTCTAAGGTCACCCTTGGCCTGCCTGACTTTGTTCGGTCCTCATGAGTGCCAGTTTCTTCAAATCGTTTGATGATCTTGGCCACAGCAGTTACAGACACTTGCAAAGTTCTTGCAATTTGTCTTAAAGATTGGCCTTCATTTCTTAAAGTAATTACAGTCTTTTTTCTTTGCTTAACTGAGCGTATTTTGTCATTTTCTGCTCCCTTACATTCAGGAATGACAAACTTGTGCCTATGTTACCTATATTTATAGTAATCATGGACCCCTCACCTGTTAACAATAATTGGTGAGAAAAGGTTAATTAGGTAACATGTTAGTTAACTCAGAGAACATCTAACAAAGACACTTTTATACTTAGGCCAGTGTTCTAAAACCGTGTTATACACATTTCAGACTTTTAACTGACTTGGGCTTCAGACTGAAATCCCTTTGCTTTGTGTGACCATTTAATTAAAATTGACAAGATTTACATTTTCATTTAAAAATTTAATTTTTGAATGCAATTCACTTATGATTATCAGCTTATATAAGTACACGTATCATATAATGAAATATTAAGTGTTTATAGACAAGTTTATACAGTTAAAAGCATAGATAGTCATGAAAAACCTGGTCTCAAGCAGGTGTACTCAAACTTTTGACTGGTATATATATATATATATATATATATATATATATATATATATATATATATATATATATATATGTACACACACACACACACACATAATGTATGTGAAAATGTTTTTATAAATTGTATTGTACTGAAATATACTACTTTACACAAAACACATTAACTAGAATCAGCTTTCCTAGAACACTGACAAAAAACCTCAACATCACAAATCTAATATAATGGAGGAATAGAAGATTAGTTTACTTTCAGTGGGAATCACAAACAGTAAAAAAAAAAAAAAAAAAAAAAAAAAAAATGTCAGAGTATATAATGCCAAGTCTCAATATTGAACTTATATTTCAAAAGATAAAGTTTTTAACAGCAGTGAAAAAAAAAAGATACTGACAAGCTATGACAATGCGAAATTCTAAACAATACTACTTTGAAATGTACCTTTTTATGATCTTTCTCAGGACACTTGACATCTTTTCTCATCTCCAATAGAAATGTAGGAATGTGCTGTCACTCAGTAATTGGGGCGGGTTTAACGTATTCAGAACAATTTTTTTTTAACGGGAAAAGGGTAAAGTCAAACTTTCCACAGTTTTTCTTGTGTTTTCCAGCGTTTATTGGCTATCAACCGATTTCATTTTTTTTTTTTTTGTATTGGGGGTACCCGAATGGTGATGTCAGGACAGAAGCAGGAAAAAAAAAACAAAGCAGTACTGCAGGGCAAAAGATGCTGCAGCGCTGTTTATTTAAATAACAAAACAAAAATAAATAAAGAAAAACACTGCTCTCAGAGCGAAAATAAAAAGGTAAACAAAAAGCCACACAATCTCCCGCAGCGCAACTGCTGCCATGCAGGACCGGCAGCGACCCCAGATGAAGCGGGGCCATCAGCAACCCCAGGCGTGAGCAGAGCTGCTGTGGCATCACTGGACGATGCAAGGCAGGCATCCCTGGGCGAGGCAGTGCTGGCGACCCAGGTGACAGTGGCAGCGGACCCTTGGGAGGCGATGCTGGCTGTGCATGTTCAGGAGGCAACAGCAGGAGGGGAGCTCCTGGCTATGAAGAGGTTTCCCCTCATGCTCCCCTCTGCAACCTATGCAGGGGCTGTTGAGAACTGCCAGCATCCTGTCCTGGTCCCTCCAGTGATGACGAGAGAGGCAGCTCCTGCTCCTCTCCTCTATGTGGCGAAGTCGGCAGGGGCTCCTCCCCTTCTGGCTGTGAAGGTGGCAGTGGCTCCTCCCCTTCTGGCTGCGAAGGCATCAGGGGCTCCTCCTCTTCTGGTTGCAGTGGGGTGACCAGCAGGCATGCTCCCTCTGCTGGTGGAGATGGGCACAGCAGCCTTTTCTGTGCTATCAGTGGTGGAGGTGGAACCAGTGGGTATTCTCCCTCTGCTGGTGGAGGTGGGAGTAGCAAGCAGTCCTTCCACGGAGGTGGAGGCGGAACCAGCAGGTATTCTCCCTCTGCTGGTGGAGGTGGGAACAGCAGGTATTCTTCCTCTGCTGGTGGAGACATGGGCTGTGGACGTACCGGCTCCTCCCTCTTGGGCTGTGGACGTTTGGCCTCTCTCCTCTTGGGCTGTGGATGCACCGGCCCCTCCCTCTTGGGCTGTGTACACATGGCTCCTCCCTCTTGGGCTGTGGAAGCAACAACTCCTCCTCCTTTGGGTCCATGTCTCCTCTCCAGCAGCTGTACTATCACTCTTCTACGGGGAGGGGGCAATTAACTAGGAAATGCCCCCACTCGCCACAGATGCAGCAACAGTAGGTCTCGTCTATGCTGTGGATGAGGGCTTCCCAGCTGAGCTCCTCCTGTGCTGCTGTTGCTGCTGCAGTTTGAACACCACGTGTGACAGGTTAGCCGATGTGGTGACGTCAGGCCAGAAGCAGGAACAAAAATACAGTGCAGTACTGCAGGGCAAAAGACTCTGTGATGTCATTTATTTAAATAACAAAACAAAAATAAATACTTAAAGAAAAACACTGCTCACAGAGTGAAAATTAAAAGGTAAACAAAAAAACAGGTCTTGCACACAAAACTGACTACAGGTCAGGTTGGGCAATCACCTTCACCGTTCCTTTCGGACTTTTAAAATTTTACACAACGTAAAATAGTTTAAATAAGCCTTTGCTTTGCTATCCTAATCAAAATTACATGAGTGATGAAATGGATCCTGTGTGCTGTTTGACTGGCTGTTTTACTATCTATATGAGCTTTGATTGGCTTAATGGGAATGTCACTAATACAATGCAGACTGCTCATGTTTAATACGTGTGTTATGTTAAAGAGGCGGGTTGTTTTAAAGAATTCCAAAATAATACAGTACATCAGTGCAATCTTAGAAACTAATTGGCGGGCCGTATGCATTAAAGGAGAAAGGAAAAAGGCTTTTTATCATTTTTTTTTTTTTTTTTTACATCGGACATGGAATACGTGTTAAAATTGAAAGGTAAGCAGTCAATTTCACTTTACGTTGCCTCTACCTGTCCCCTGCTGAGTGCTGTGTCAGTTGATCGCTCATTTTCGGGCAATGTAAGCCACCTCCACAATAAGCTACTGACCAAAAGATACGCCAGGACTGCTGGGGCTTTTGATATCATGGTGGACATGGGTAAGTCTCTGATATTGTATCATAATACTGTGCACGTAAATTAGTAAATGGGGCATTAAATGTAATTTATTGCTCACGTTAGGCTTGCTACTTTACGTGCGCGCTAACTCCAAATTTAGTGCCTTTCGTAAATAAGGGTGGGCTGCCTTGCTCGCCTTGTCTGTGTAAGAGATAAATAATGAGAAGTGTTGAATCGGTAGAAATAATTTACTGTTTTGAGTGTAGGCACGAGAAACTGAATTATTTTCTTATGGATTCAACACTATAGGTTGTTTATGCCCCTTAAAACATTTTTTCCTAATTAGTACTTGTTTGATAACGATATTCAATTGATTGTTAATTTTGTAATTGGATTTGGTTTATGGTCTTTTGTTACACTCAGTTCAAACAGTTAGTGCTTGAGTGTGAGAATGTTGAGTTTGAGTTTTAAATCCCACTTACGCAGACAAAAGTGTCTGTTATAAGAGTTAAGATAGTAGCAAGGAGTATGTTTTAGATGTAGAGCATAAAAGTGGCATTAGAGAATGCAAAAAAAACAAAATAATGTTATCCAGGAACGGAGAGAGTAAAGTTATTGATCGTTTTGCTGAAGGTAATACAGATGAAGACCTAAATATTATTGCCAGTAATCGGTTTTCAAGAAGTACTCAGGCAAAATATAAGTGGGCTGTAAGCTTGATTGAAGAATGGTTAAAATTAAGTTTACATTTAACATCTGTGTAAATGATGGAGATTTATTTAGTGATGATGACACTGCTGTTGTTCCCGAACCTGTCCAGACGATATGTGAAATAAAAATTAGAAGGGGGATGTTTATGTGAAAGTGAATATGTAATTCTGAAAACTTTTTTTTTGCATTATTGTAATGTATAATGGTATTATTTTTAGAAAACAATAAGAAATTGCAAGCCCTTTTCTAAGTGTTAGGTTTGAAATGTGTAATACTATAATTAACTAATTGTTGAAGTGATTGATGTGGAATAAAATAATATTCGCATTGGTCATGCTTTATTTTAACAGCTGTTTTTTATTATTATTAACTGTTAACAAACATTGTAAATTTTTAGCTAAGGTTTAGGATTAGGGTTAGGGTTAATAAAAACGTGATTTAATTTGCTAAACATTACTACAGTAACAATATGAACCAATTTCAAGCATATGATCAGCTGGGTATTGATCATCAATAGGGCTCTGGTGTTTGATTTATCATCCACAGGGCTCTGGTGTTTGCAGTTTTAGCTGCCCATTATATAATATTAACTAACAGTTAACAGAAAATAAATACTACACATTAACATGTTTGTTAGCTGTTTGAAAAAAACAGTCCTTAAAATAAACCATTTTCTGTGGATTCATAGCACAAACTGTGAATTCATTAATCTAGAATATATCTGCCCTGCACTCCCCTTTTCTTCAAAGCCACACAGACACTTTTAGTTAGATTATTCATATAATTAATTCATCAAAATATCAAAGGGTAACATCACAGAATTGTTTTAATTTAAAATAAAATAATATGCATCAGTACAGAGCGGTTTTGCAATGGCTGATGACATCAGTTTGAAAGGGTCTGTTGAAAAGTTTTAATTCATCATGGGGTAACACACTCCTTATCTAATGTGACGGTTATCAGAGAGCCTGTTTATTTTTATGCTAAACCAGTTCTTGCTGAATATAATAGAACATCACATGAGTGTCTTGTTAGGCAAACTGAAATCTTTATCAGTGAATAAGCGCAACATCTTCACTTACCACTGGTTTGAATAGTTGCATTTATATACAGAATGGCACAAGACAATTACAAGCTGACAAAAACAAAGTCTGAATACAATTAAGTTTAAGGATGATGAAACTCCCTGATAAACCACTTTCAGATACTGATTAGGAAATAATAATGAATTATCGTAATAGACAGTGATCTTGACATTGAACAATTATCCTGGGTATCATTTTTAAAATAAAAATGTAAACATCATTTTTTGTATGTGTTCTTTATTTTTTCCCCCATGAATAAAACACTAATTAGTCAGAATTTCTGATTGTAATAAGGCCATTGAATGTAATATATAGAGTAAATGGCAACTATGTCCTACAAAGAAGTGCAGAAGGTTGTTCCCAGCTATTCATATGGATGACCAGTACTATAGGTAAGTGAATGCCTTATTGTAATGTGTTCTAAAGGATTTTAAACAGTTTTAGACATTATTTATTATATCATTATGCCAATACAGTGCATAGGAACATAAGGGATTTGTAATGAGAACCTGAATTACTTTACAATATGATTGTGGCAGGAAATGGCTTTGCGGTGACTCAGACCAGAAGAAGGAAGCACAACAAAGGTATCTGCAGTTTCAACAAAACGCGACGTGCACTGTTTATTAAATAACAAAAATAAATAAAATATTTAAACAAAAGAAACAGTGCTCACAGAACAGAAATAAAAGAGCTGAACAAAAACAAAAAATCACAAACACAAATAATAACTGTTAAGGTCCGGCTGGGCAATAGTCTTCACGGATCTTTTAAGTGTTTTTAGTTTTGTTTTCTCTTCTCTCTCTGCTCTCATTCCGCATCTTGAACACCCCACCTGGAGTGCAGAGAGTTGCAGGTATTTATAAAATTGACCATGGCCACCTTCTGCACAGGTTTTTAATGTGGATGGGGCTTTTCATCCACGCTGCAAAACAATAACAAAACACATGGCGCTTCGTCGTCATACAATAAATAATAAACAAACAAAACACACAGTGGTTCACTGTTATCTAGAAACAAAATAAAACACAATTCAATAAACAAATACAAAATAACACAGGGGCAGAGGGGGAGACCCTGTTCTAAAAATAAACAATACGATTAAACAGCAGGACTTTTACCTCCCTGCTACATATCCCCCTCCTTGTGCGAAGCACACATGGCCCCAACGGCCACCTCCCCTCTCAGTCTTAATGTCCCGGAAGAGGGTTCTGGGGTAATTCGTGGAGGTGGCCAGGGTGGGAGGTCCTCCTCCCCTCATATCTTCCTGGCTGGTAGCTCCCTCTTCCGGAGCTCCAGCAGAACTGTAGCAGGAGGAACTGGTCTCCTGACCGCCACCCCTTCTTCATGGCCGGCAGCTCCCCTTTGCCCTGTGGTGCGGGGGTTGGCCCTCTTCGCAGCCACTGCGGCTGGGCGTTTTTCCCCTGTGCTCCCCTCAGCAATCTATGGAGGGGTTGCTGAGGTCCGGCAGCATCCTGCCCTGATCCCTCCAATGCTGAAGGGAGAGGCAGCTCCTGCTTCTCTCCCTCTAGCGGGGTTGGAGACTGAGGCAGCTCCTGCTGCTCTGCTTCTGGCGAAGGCGGCAGGGGTTCCTCCCCTTCTGGCTGCAGTGGGGAAACCAGCAGGCATGATCCCTCTGCTGGTGGAGGTAGGAGCAGCACGTAGTCCTACCACGGTGGTGGAGGTGCCACCAGCAGGTATTCTCCCTCTGCTGATGGAGGTGGGAGCTGCACACAGTCCTCCCACAGAGGTGGAGATGGAA
The DNA here is from genome assembly GCF_017654505.1 of Polyodon spathula. Classification (NCBI taxonomy): domain Eukaryota; kingdom Metazoa; phylum Chordata; class Actinopteri; order Acipenseriformes; family Polyodontidae; genus Polyodon; species Polyodon spathula. Next base: position 62,537,470 of record NC_054535.1, read on the forward strand.
CCAGCAGGTATTCTCTCTCTGCTGGTGGAGGTGGGTGACAAGCAGTCCTCCTATTGAGGTAGAGATGGAAACAGCAGGCATTCTCCCTCTGCTGGTAGGTACCTGGGCTATGGATGCACCAGCTCCGCCTTCTTGGGCTGTGGACGCACCAGCTCTCCCTACTCAAGCGCAGGATGTTCGGGCTCCTCCCATTCCAGGTCTTCTCTCTCCCGCTCCTCGTAGACCCAGTCCACGATCTGGGTCATCCTCTCCAAGGTATCCATCAGCCCTGGAAACCCTCTGGTGATGGCCTTGCAATGGACTTCTGGCTTCAGCTGGACAAAATCCAGAAGGATATCCAAATAGCTGTCCCCCAGCAGATGTCTCCCCTCTGTTTGTAGCCACAGGGGGGTACTGGGGTCCCTCAGCCAGCTCTCATACATTTCCATTCCTTTTTGGAGAGGTGACCCTTCCTTTCCCCTCAGGACACCGCCTTCTCCCTTGTAGTGCCTCACAGTGGTGAAGTGCAGGCACCACACACTTTCCTCCATCCTCCTCTTTCCTCCTCCAAAAAAAGTTACAATTAAAAAAAAAAAAAAAATGAAAAAAACTACAGTACCCTTGTGAAGTACTTCTGGCCTGAGTCCAGGAGGCGCTGGTGATCCCACGCTGGACACCACGTTTGGCTGAAAATGGCTTTGCAGTGACTTAGACCAGAAGATGGAAGCACAACAAAGGTATCTGCAGTTTCAACAAAACGCGACCTGTGCCGTTTATTAAATAACAAAAATAAATAACATATTTAAACAAAAGAAACACTGCTCACAGAACAGAAATAAAAGAGCTGAACAAAAACAAAATCACAAACACAAATAATTACTGTTATGGTCCGGCTGGGCAGTAGCCTTCACGGATCCTTTAAGCATTTTTTGTTTCATTTTTTCTTCTCTCTCATCTCTCGTTTTGCCTCTCGAAGACCCCATCCGGAGTGCAGAGAGCTGCAGGTATTTATGCAGGTGACCATCTCCCGATTAGCAACAAATTAATCACTTAATTAATTCGGGAGATGGCCACCTTCTGCACAGGTTTTTAATGTGGATGGGGCTTCCCATCCACGCTGCAAAACAATAACAAAACACATGGCGCTTCATTGTCATACAATAAATAATAAACAAACAAAACACACGGCGGTTCGCCGTCATCTATAACCAAAATAAAATACAATAATATAAAAAAATAAACAAATACAAAATAACACAGGGGCAGAGGGGGAGATCCCGTTCTAAAAATAAACAAACAATACGATTAAACAGCAGTGCTTTTCTACCGCCCTGCTACAATGACACATACAAAAGTTTATGTTTTTGTAATGAACTGTAATTCATTAATAATAAAACCTTTAATTACACACTTGTGAATATTTTATACATGAATCCTTAGCGTTATCAAAATAATGTCATATTGAGTAAATGTATAATAGCCCTATAATGGCCCAATACAATTATTAACATAAAATATGTTATCTAAAAGTGTTACTCAGTAGTTTAATCAAAAACTTTTCAAGTTATGCAAGCCTCTTTTCTTTTACTATTTGTCAGATGTGTGGGTTTTGGATTCAATGTTTCAGCAATCTGAGCATTCCTATTACAGTAAAATACAGATCTCATGAAGTCTGGCCACAGCACAACTTCTTTTTATGGCTCTCATTTATTTTCAAAGAGTTGGTTCATGACATGTGTTCTGTTTCTAATACCTTTCCTATTCATTGCTGACCTTGTGGCTGAGCAAATTGAAAAGCAATTTTCTATCTTTTCATGGTCTTATTTCTTTCCTTTTTTCAGCAGACTTACCTTCGCATTTCTGTAAAGCTGTAGGATTTAGTACCACGTGATTTAGCAACTTTTAGTTATTTTGATACAGTACTAATAAATCCACTCTTTTCTGGAAGCAGTTGTTCCTCAGTTCCTCAGTTATCCCTGGATTACCCCTTTTTATTTTGTGAAAAATGTACGCATTTAGTTTTTTTTTTTTTTTTTTTTTTTTTTAAATACCGGTGTCCTAGGAAATAAGTTGATCAAGCTCTAGAATTTAAAGAGGAGGTTCCATTGTTTCTAATGTCTATGAGCTTAGGCTTGGAAATAAGTGCCTCGAGCCCAGGAAATAAGTTGATCAGATATATAACTAAGCAATAAATAATTTTAAATACACTTTGTAAGTATAATTTATATAAATGAGTAGTTTGGATATATTTGACAGTATGACGCTAGATAAGGGAATGTGAATATCGCTGTAATATACATATATTAGCAACAAAAACATAATTTAAAATGAAATGATATGAATGTGATATTAATGTGTATTTCTGTTTGTGTAACAAACGTTAACTAGCAAAATGTGTTACATATTTATTTTGCATTTCTGGAGGTGTTCTTGTTGCACTACTGCATAGACAGGTATGGGAGCGATTTTCCAACAGTTAAGCATGAGTTTCAGTCATGGAAAAAATGCAGCTCCATGCTGCGATTACTAACTAGGCCACGGTGCACTTCCAACACATGATGTACTTGAAAAAAATTGTTTAAACAGTATTATTATTATTTTGTATTATGCGTTTTGTTGTTTCGTTTATTTTTTACATACAATACTTTGTATAATTAGGGCAGAAAATGAACAGCAGACTGGTTATCACCATGAATGTGTTTCAGTTACAAGTTTGGGAAGAAACAATACATTAATTAATTAAAAACTAAACAGTTAAAGTCTTTGCTAAACTGTGGTAAATACCTGTAGCTCAATACCAACCAAGACAGCTACTGTGAGAAAGAGAAATCATACTGTATAGGCTACTGTATATCAGCATGATTTTAAAAATGGTATATTCCTGTAGTGCAACAACCATGTAAGACATAAAGAGCAATCCTATCTACCTAGGCATACATTTTTCATTTCTGTATTTGTCCTATCTACAGAGGGTTTGACAGGGTCCTTTTTTTTAACATAGTACAAATCTTATCCCTTAGTAGTACTATATATTACTGCAAGGAATAAAGCTGTCATGTTTACGAAGAATATGGCATTTATGTTTAATGTATTTTGTGTGCAAACAACATGAGAGATTTTTTTTTTTTTTTTTTTCCACAACCTTTAATTCCCAACCTAAGTATACGACACAATTCCTTTCTAAAAAAAAAAAACACAACAAAACTTTCGTCTGACTATTTGTGGTTAATTTTCTTCACCCTATCCTAATTTAAATACACAACCCTAAACCTATGACCTTTTTTTTTAAATAAACATAATTATATCTGAACAATAAATGTTAATGCTTAAGACATGCAGACAAAACAATGTATTGCACATCATTTTTTTTTTTTTAACTGGCAGTAGTAGGCCTATGTTTTGTCATGTCTAAACTGTAAGTTACAGCTATACTAATATTAAAATGTAAAAATATGACCTTGTCATAATGATATTATGGATACAGCATGTTATTAGATTATATTACTGAAACATTTTAATTTTGATTAAAGACTGACAACGTTTTGACATATAAAGTCATTTAATATATAAATACATTTCAGTGATCACACATAAAGTACATCTCATTGACAACGATGTTATAGAAACATAAAAATACAGGGGTTTAAAACAATTTACCATATAAAGAGTCACTGATCACACATTTTAAAGTTCATACAAAAACACAGCGGCATGAACACACACCAACATACAAAGGCTTGCAAATAAAACGGTCAGATAAAAATAAAAAGCCATGCAGTGAACCTCCCCTTTAATCAAACTGTTGCCTCACCTTAATCTTGCCTACTTTTGCATTACTGCGCTTGCGCGATCAACTTATTTCCCATTCAACTTATTTCCTACAATATTGGAATATTTGTATTGCATGAACTATAGCCAATTAGTGATTAGTTCGGAAGCCTCTTTGTATTCTAGCACACACAGAAGCAGAGTCTTTGGGGCAAGACTTTGTACTGGTGGTGGTTTTGGTAAACAAACAAGCAGAGCAGGGCGGAAAGTTTCAACATGCATCCATGGTAATTTAACACGTTAAATCAGACTGCAGTTTCTTCCCCACTCATTATTTTGAAGAAGAAACTTTTTTTTTTTTTTACATGGTATGTTTTTATAATAGATTTCCAAAACATCATGACTTTAACCATTAGAATGTCCATTACAAATATGCAAATATACAAGAATAAACACAAAGTTGGCCATCTTGGAGGAAGCGTATAGCTGCACATACTCGAAACGATTCCCATGCAATTAGCTACGGGCCAGGCAGCGACTGGTTACACCAGGGGGCCGGGCTGATTGCAGGGAGGAGTTAGGTAGCACAAAGTGGACACAGCTACGTGAGTACGGTCCCCTTGTGCTAAAAACATAACATACAGCCGGAGCTTGTACTGTTTGTAGTTTTTGTTACGTGTTTTGTTTTTGTATATTGCAGAGGAGGATTACAGAGGCAGGAGCCGACTCTACTGAGCCAGCACACACCATTGAGCAGTTCCCTTACTGCACAGCAAGACACTCACCACAATCCCGGGATTTGAAGAGCACTGTATCGTGCACCAAGGACATGGGTTGAGCATTAGTGTGTACTTTTTGTTTTTTGCTTGTAGAGGGGCGGCTTATTTTGAGTTTTGATAAAACATTGACGTTTCTGGGAGCACGTAGTCCTACCACGGTGGTGGAGGTGCCACCAGCAGGTATTCTCCCTCTGCTGATGGAGGTGGGAGCTGCACACAGTCCTCCCACAGAGGTGGAGATGGAACCAGACGTTTCTGTCTTTACTTTCACTTTGTTCATTACACCACGCGCACTCGTCCACACTGCACTAGCTTCTATATCTAAAACAACCCAAGACATATTTAAATTACCTGTGAATGTAACCTCATTCTCATGCACATTCTTATTTAGTGACGATCTTGTTAAGCTTCAAGTCTGGTCTATTCTAGTTTCCACCTGCTTACATTTGAATTGACCTTGCTGCTGGCTAAATGACAGGAGAGTTCTGAAACTGGTAATCAGAATTTTCCCACAAAATGTATGAGACAGAGCAGTTACGCTTGAGGAAGAGAGAGAGAGCTGCAATATGAGTTCTGATGGCCATTCAGAGAGAAATACTTAAAGGCTGCCAGTACAATTATTGACTCCCATGGTGTGTGGAACTGAGGGGATTAGGGAGAGGTTTAATCAATCGGTAAGCCTCCCCTGCTGTAGGGGTGCCTCTAAATGTGAGCCCCCCTTTTCCCGCTAACAATGCTGCCATGATTAATGTCTTCCCACCTCAGACCTTGTTAAAACCTGTTCTTTAAAGCAGCCTGGCGCACCACAGTGATAGCAAGAGAGAGGTTGCATAAATCAACGTGCTCTCACAGCCCCCAGGATATCCATTATAGTTGCCAGCTGGAAGACTGGGAGATAGATAGAAATGAATATTGTATCCTGTGGCCTTTTGCCTCTAATGACCACTTTTCAACATTTTTGCAGGCGTGATTAAATTTTGATAACCGGGGAAGTCACTCCGAGCAGGCTGAAATGGAGATAAATTGACTGAGCGGTTGACATCTCAGCAGAGATGGCAACTAATTAGTACACGAATCAAGCTCTGAAAGGAGATTTGAAAAAAAAAAGAAAAAAGGGAAAGAAGAGGCAGGTTTAATCAGAGCTGCAGTGTTACAGGAACAGAGATAATTATGACCTAGGTAGAAATCACATGCTCAGCGACCTGGCTTTTTACCCTGTCTGTTTGATTGACAGCTACTGACCGAACGGCCAAAACCCTTCAACTCTACAACAATATCAGCCTTGTCAAAGCAACTCTCTGTGACCAATCATTTCAAATGCCAAGAGTACTAAGAATCAATTTTGAACGAAATAATTGAAAAAGAGGCAGACTTTTAAAACCATATGCATCTTGAATTGTCAGTTTATTTATGTTTTGCTGTTTATTTCATGATAAAGAATGATACAGATGATAAAGAATGGTGCTGTCTGTAGACTTGGAGCTTTGCAAGCCACTGTCTATTGAGCAAACCCTGTGATAAAACATTTCTTGCATATCATGATGTGGGTGGCTGAAGCTCCTCAATGTTTGCCCTGCAGATCTCAGTGATATGCGCATGATTTCTTTTAATAATGGCCAGATTTGTACCACTCTGTGCGATTGTCATCAGAATAAATGAAAAGCTTCCTGGGTCACTGTGGCAAAGTGGCTAGTGGAGGGGAACAGGTACAGCGGTGATGCGATGCAGGAGTGACAGGCAGACAACAGTTTCAAGTGAAAAGGTGCTTTTATTTATAATCCAGGTCTGGTGACCGTTAAATAATAAATCCCTGGCTATACACAACAATGTGTAAAGCGCGGGGATAGCAATAATAGGGCACAGTCCCGAACAAAACGAACACACGGTCACCAGTCCTGGGTGAGTGCAGACGTGCTTGTGGTGGGTGAAGACACTGTATTTCGTGACGGTTCCGTGCAGTGGTGATCCGGATTGTGCTGACCCTGGTCGACAGCTCCGGATAGGTGAGTTAACTGTCTGGTGGTGCAAAACGCAGACAATTACAAACCATAATTCTCTGTAACAACGAGAGCTCCTCTCTCGCTCCTTCTCTCTCCGAACGTTTACCCAAACGAAGGAAAAGATCAGCGTTACCCTGGCCCCTATATGTAATCCTGCATGATATCTAGGTAAACGGTTGCAGCTGCCTTATTACTTGCAGCTGCTTCTCGTTTACCTTTCAAATCAATACGGTCTTACAACAGAGTCGCGCTTCTTTCCAGGCTGACCCACTTCCCTGACCCGGAAACGAACTGTCAGGCCAGCCCTTCCAGATACTTCTCCTCTCGTTCTTTAGCGCCCTCACAGGTCGGGAGGAAGATTCATCAACAGATCTCATCTTTCCGTCACAGTCACATACAGCACATTTCTGAAGGAAGGCTTCCTGAGCTACGATATCAAGTCTGTATTCTGCAAAATGATCTGATATGAGAAGTTTATGGCAGTCAGTGGAATGACACTTGCAGCAATTGTAGCCGAGGAAGCACAGCAAGAGCTCTTGAGCCATTGCTGAAGAAGAACAATGCATGTGTGAGGGTTCAAGATTTGAGATTAAAAAAAGAAATGCCAATTACTGAACAACCTGTTTTTCTTTTAGCAAGCCTCTTTCAAACTCTCCAGAATTGGCTCCAGTAGCAGAGGACCAATCTGAGTTCATGAGCCTCTCCAAAGACCAGTAGCTGGATCAGTTAAAGTAGACTCCTGCCTCATTATAGGGCTCCCTTTATTACACTGCCTTTGCAATAACACTATACTGCCTGCAATAAACCCTGTTAAATCACCATCAATATAAACAGATTTGTGTTACAGCATGCAATCTGCTTGTCTCCTAATGGTTCATGTTCAAGATGAGTGTTTCTATTTTTTTTTCTCTTTGAACACCAGAGGACAAAAGCTGGATGAGGTAAAGCAATGTAATACATTTTTAAACAACCCATTCTATAAAGCTATTTGTACTGTAATATACTCTGTCAAAAGGCATGGCTGTTTTTGTATATTACATACTGTAATCTACTCAGGATTTGAAACGATTGGTCACAGATAGTTGTGCGCAAATTGTTTTGACAGGGCTCCTCACACGACCTGATACTTTGCAACATATTTCTGTTATTAAACAATTACAATAAATAAACAAGTCACAGGCTGTTTACAATGAAGAAAGCGGACTTCCTATTTTGTCAAGCAGGAGGAACGGGCAGCTCAGTAGTAGCTTTCCTCCAGCCAATGACGATTTGTTATGTGGTGAGGAACTATCATCCAGCCACACATAAAACATACTGCTCACAGCAAATATGTGGCACTGCTACAGCAAGCCTGTCACACCTAGTGCACAGTTAAAATAGAGACTGATAAGTACATACATGAAAGGAAAAACCCTTATTATATGTTTTGCTAAAGTATGTGGTGGAGTTCAATTAGTTAACAACCTGCTGCAGTGGGGGCAACAAGTTAAAAACAATGAATGAGAATGTTGCTAGCTTGATTTACAAGCAGTTATGTGGTAATATATTTTAAAACAATTAGACTTGCAACTCCCCTGATGCTTCTCACATAAAATAAAATTAAACAATACATTTTCTTGTACATCCATCATTTGCTTAATCCTTTAAGGCTTGCAGTGAGCCAGAGCCTAACCTAGCAGACACAGGGCCCAAGGTGAGAGTACACCCTGGACAGGATGCCAGTATATTGCAGGGCACCACACAGGGCAATTTACAGTGATCAATCAAGCTGTCTTTGGACTGTAGGAGGAACCCTACATCAACATGGGGAGAATATGCAAACTTCACACTGACAAACCCCTTGACCGGAATCAAACCCAGGACCCCGGTGCTGTAAGGCAGCAGTGCTAACCACCACACGACCATGTTGCCTGTTTTCCTGTACATTGTTTTTAAAATGATCAATTGAACAAATCACTGGGCAAAAACTAAAAAAAAAAAAAAAATTTTACTCATATTTTTCATATACAGGCACAATTAATCTATTAATTTTTAAAAGAACGGAAATTATTTACAGTACTTGATGTTAATAGTGCTTTTTCATTTAATATCCTTTCAATGTTCATAACTTTAAAAACAGCTTATACTGCTGTTATTACTCTTATGTTTGGCACTCATAGCCTCAATGCAGGTTTACTGTACACATGGCAACAAGGGGAAATTAATCAGAGCACTGAAGTATTTCCAACTCTACAGACAACAGGTTCACTGCAAAGGGCCACCAGCTGCCAATCTGATCTGCTCTGCAGGGAGAAAGAACCTTTCATTGCAGCGCCCTTCACACCGCACAGATTAATTTTCCATGTGTTAGGTTCTACTTGAGGATATTCAAAATGTAAATTATACACAGCAAAGTCCCACTATGAGCCTGGGCAAACCCATCACGCACCTACCCAAGCACTCTAAATGGTTTTGCCCCTGTGAGGCACATACTTGTAGTTTTTAGCACATGGTTTCACCCATAAGTTGTTGTTATTTTTGTTTTTACATAGTTTATTTTTATTTAGGTGTTGAATTAAAAAATAAATTGTAATAATGTGCTTCTAAACTTTTCTAACATTTTTAAATGTTTACGTAAGTTAAAATGTTTGCAAAAGTCGGAGTGCAATTTCGTGGATCACAAAAGACTTCTCGTGGTCCATAAAAATCTTTGTGGATCTTTGGTCAAATCTGAAAATGCATGAAAATATATTTAACTGAAATAATTTGGAATAGGGCTGGTTACTTAATAAAATAACAACCTCTGACTTAGAATAAAAAATAATTCCACTGTGTGTGACTTTTGTTGTTATTTTTTTTATCTCATTCTCCATGCTTACTTCATACATAAGTAAGAATTTTGCTGAAGACTATGGTGTTAACATATTTGTAAACAGTAAATAAAATACAGACTATGGAATCTATACCCAAACTTGTTTGCACTCTGATTTTGTTGAAATTGAAATGTTTACACTAGAACCACTTAAAAAATGTTTCCTGAATATTGCCCTAAATATATCTTATCTTGTTATTGGTAGTGAGTAAAAATTAAATTTAGCCATTTTCCTTTAAGCTGCTTTTCTGAATGGACAATTTGACAAACAGAATCTGATAGCGTGTAAATACTGTATTTAGGCCCTCAAACAGTAATCTGTTTACATCTCCTCTGAGAACAGAATAAACCAATAAGCTCTACCATCCCACCTGGCTAGTACTCTTGATTTTGTTGACCCCCTTGAGTGCATATAAATTATGGTTTCAAATTTGTCACATGGTTGCGATATAATCAGTAGCATGAAGTTCTTTAGATATACTGCACACATTTAATGAGACATGGAAACAACATTTAGCATCTAAAGAGGCTACTTGGCATACATTAAAGGTATTTAAACTGACATGCATTCATTGCATGACTTTTTCTCAGAGTTAGTCATTGTCCTCTGGAGCTCCCATAATTGAGTGTCATTTGAACACATTTTGTTTAAAAGCTGCTATAGATTTTGCTGGTAAATGAATTAGTTTTCTACAGCCGTTCAGTGACTCTCCACCACTGAAAGCTGCTCTTGTAAATCTGCCAAGTTGATAATCATGTTAGAGTCAGCTAACACAGGCTGGCGCCTTGCTCCCAAGCTGCTGTCTAATTACAATTTTGTTATTAATAATTACATAGTAGAAAAATCATTCCTAATTAGCTTGTCCTAAATCATAGTTGAAACAGTCTAAATTACCTTACAAACAGGAGGGTAATTAAAGTACTTGACTAAAGTATTTATTTAAGTCTGGTTCAGTTACAGTGGATTTTTCAATCCTTCAGCGATTAATCCATATATTTAATTGCTCCTTATCAGTGAGGGCACTTTGCCTTTATTCATTATGTGTCAGTAATGGCTACCAAATGTAAATATAATTTACACTGTTGCTAAATATTTAATGATGTCTCAAGCTGAACTGTAAACTAATTTAAAGTGGTTCCCTTTTGTGTTACCAAAACAATATCCCTGCGTGGCTTTTGTATCATGTGATCAAGTTGAGGCTGGAATGCCTTTAACCCATTGCATATCCAACTGTGTGGTCTACAGGAAAAAAAAAAAAAGTCTACAGGAAACAAATAGACAGTGGCATTGCAAAGATTTAGTGTGGTGAAGTGACATCTTATTCCATTTCAACCATACGCTTCAAAGAGGATCACCTTTGTTACCATTCAACTAAAGAGCAAGCTCTGAAGTTGAGAGGTAAGGGTGTATCTTCTGCTGATGTCAGTACTATTAACTGATCAGCTTCTTGGGGGAGATTCATCTTGAGGTTGCACATTGTTATTTTTATGTTTAGTACCCCGCAACCCCACACTAAAAACAATCATGTCAAGTATGCTGATACTGCACCCTTCAATTCATTTTCCACTGTACCTCAAGCTACCCGATACTCTTGTCAGAGTGGGTTGTATAGGCTTTCAGCTGTTTATAGCACAGTAAACAGATAAGGGACACATTTTACAGTCAATTTTTTATAAAACATACCTGCCAATAACATATTTATTCAGGAAGAAACACAGAACCACATATTTGCTGTGTTTTGGGTTGAATCATTTGTAGAATAGGCTGAGTTTATTTATTTATTTATTTATTTATTTATTTATTTATTTATTTTGAGTGAGTTTGATGTGAGTTTATTTGGGCAATTGGGAGTTTACTGACCTTCAATGGCATGTGGGTTTTAAATTTAAAAATTTACATTTTAGTCAACTTTAATAAAAATGACAACTGTCTAGTTCCCTGATGTCTAGTCAGTAGTTTTGGGAGTAAAATATGAGTTATCTGGGGCATATAATAATGTTGACTCTTTTAAAGTTGATACCTTCTGTGTGCTGTCCTCCTTTGGGCAGCAAAGTGACAGAGATCTGCATCTCTTTTCTTCAACTGCCCTTCTCTGGACTTTCCACATCTTCAGGCATACAAGCCTGTCATTGTGAGTGCCAATGACAGTGCTGACACTGTCATATATCCTCTGACAGATTTGATCCCCAATGGCACATTGTTGTCTAAAATTGAACAATTCCCTATAAAAATAATGTTGAATATGTTTAATCCTTTGTATTCCAAGGAACAAGTCAAAACACATAAACGACACATTTTACTTATTATAAAATCTGTATAAAATATAAAAAAAGGTTAAAAAATATTATTCTTTTCATAATATAGAAGACCACGTTCAATAAAGTTCTATATACACTATAACTTTTAAAACACTAAAGATCCCCTCCCTAGATGAATAACCCAAATAGCACACAAGATAAACAACCTTCTCAGAATGCTTCAATTTGGTTAAGAACATATCATGAATGTATCATTTTGCAAACAGAAAACAGATGTGTTAATCGCTAATACCTTATCATTTACTAGTACTGAAGTGCTTACTTTTATAAAAGCAATTGTAACATTAAAACTAAGCTATTAAAAAACCTAGAAATAAGCTTGTTTTGCCAGCTTTAGATCCCCCCTTCCCATCTGTAACATTTTCTGATGTATTTCCAGTGCTGTGTACAGTTCTGGGTAGATGGAATGCATACTTTCATGCTGTCGAACAGAATTGGTTAAAGCCTGTATGCATTCAGCATTAGGGAATTTTACTCTCAATTCCTGGCTTTCACAATTAAGAAAGATATACATGCAGTGCTCCATTGTTGTAAGATTACCTTGTGAAGCGTGGACTCTAATAAAGTATATATAGACTGCATGTTACAAATAGTGTGTTCTTTTTGCTAGTATACTATAGATGTGTGTAAGCAGTGCACAGTGTGTGTTATGACACAGCCACTCAAAATATAAGATATAGCTGCTCAATTATATGCATTATGCATGGGGTTCACATTATATTTAACTTTTAAAGTGCATGAATCCTAAAACAGGCTTATCTTTTTCAATACAAACATTCAGGGAAAGGCTGACTGCCAAGCAAAACTTTTTGTGGCCCTTCAAAACCATTCAGCACCACTGCACCTCTTTTTATCCCGGCCTTTGTTTCACAATTTGAGCAAAACCTTGCAGTTTTATTCAGGAATAGTTGACTAGTCTTAATAAGTTAGATTTAAACTACATGTATTCTGCATTACTGATAATTTGCTTTAATAGTCATCTATTCTGTAACTTCCTAAAAAGAAACTTACTGTAGTAATACAATTAGACAAACTTGACTTTTCTTGCAAAATAGACGAGGGCTATCACTGAATAGTCGACTAGAAAAGTGAGTCATCCAAATGCACGTTATGCGATTGTGAAGTTATTGTGAGGCATGCAGTTTTAGATGTGCCAAATAAAAATAACACTTTACAGCATTAATTAATAGTTTAAAAATTGCAAGCAGTTTTAAAATATAGTGCACAAACAGCAGTGTTCAGAGCACCAGAGTAACTTGGCAACCTGTTGTACTATTTTTACCTCAACTATTCCACTTAGCAGTCGTTCTACCCCTAGAACAGACTAAGTTTCTTTTCAGTACTATTGATAAAGATTGAAGTCTTCTAATCAGAAACTTTTGCTGTTGGCCAAACTGCACTGTCTTGCTGCTCAAACACAATATGCCTCTCAGTGGACTTTAATCAGATTTGGCTCATTAATCTGTTTTAAACTGTCAGCACCAGATCAGGTGAATAAGTCCAGCTATGAATATTGCTTCCTGATAAGATGCTCTAATTTAATTAGTTTCCATTCCCTCATATTTCTTCCTTCAAAAAGCATTAGGGTTTAATAGCAGATTTTACAAGTCACCATTAATTCTCTTTGTTGGAGACTTTTGAGGTTAGAAAGTGGTCTATTTTGCAATGGAGCATAATATATTTACTTAGCTACAAATCATTAAGAGCTTTACCTTTGGTTTAGCCGTTATCTGATCATCTACATGGCAGTAGAAAAATAATCATTCACTTGCGCACAAATGCACTTTACCGCCATTCATTTTCATTTTCAGGAAAGTATAACAAAAACATGATGGGAGACTATATTTGGGGGCTGATTCGTGAAAGTGATTTACAGTATAATCGTAAATCTCGAAAAACTACTCACTTCTAAATCTTTTGTAGTCATTTTTGTATTACTTTAGTATAAAAACATGTTAATTTGGATTCATATGTTGTTTTATTCTGACTTTATGTGAATGAAAAGACACAAATTCACCCGTTTTCTCATTAGAAATAGGTCAAAATCAAAATTTCACGGTCACAAAAGCAAAGATTGTGGGGAATAATAGCCATTTCCTATACTTTTGAGGCATAAGCAATTAGGAAATAACACTTACTAGCCAGGAACAAAAATTGTGTTACATAGTGTATTGTATTGTAGTCACTACTCTCACATTTGTTCTTACAATAGCAAGGTGAGTTTAAAAAAGTAGCTTGTACCCTGTTTAATTAAGTTTGAGTGTAGGCTCCATTCAATAATACCTGTTGGCTTCCATACTTTCAACTAAACACAAACATGTTAGAAAATCTGTATATTTGTCATAACTGGTTCTATATTTATTATTAATCCTTTTGTAATAAATATTTCATGAGCGAGAGCCGGGGCTGGAGTGAAAGGGTGTTACTTGGCGAGGTAGTTGGAGGAGTGACCTCAGGGGATAGGATAGGAAAGGAAAGAGGTTCCCAACCGAGGTGAGCCTTCTTGGCCAGAGGAGAGAGAGCGGCCTCGAAGGCAGGCTGGTCAGCAGCCTCAGGAACCAGAAAACACACAAGATAGATTGGCTCGGCGGAGCCCACGGCAGTCGTGTAGGAGGTATAGGCTCTTGCTCTGAAGAACCTGGAAAAGGAATGATAGAATAGGGAGCTGCAAATAGATCCCAGTCTTAATTTGAGGAAGATAAAGAGCAAGAGCTGTTAAAGAATAGTGTGTGTGGCCGGGAGTGAGAGATCCCCCCATCTATGGAGGTGTTGATGGCGGCGGCCATAGAGGTCGGGAAAGTGAGCCTCACTTACCCCCCAAAGGTTGGATCCCCAGCTCCCACATAACCCCACACCCATGGGACAGACAGTAGTTCATGTGCTATGCTTAACATTTATGAAAGGAGAAAAAAAAGACATACTAGACAAACAAGATGGATTATAGTTTTTCTTTTTTTTTTTTGGACAAAAGAATGGATGAGTGAAATTATGTGTTTAGCTGCCACATAGTGGAGAGACTACCCCCCCTCCCCCATTAGGGGGGAAAACCTCTGGCGGACCCAGCAGATCAAGTAGCTCCCACTTCAGGCATGTAACAATTTTTTGGTGAGCTGCAGCCAGCTATATCGAAAACTTATGTATGATTCTACTACTGAGGAGGACCAGCGCCCTAGGCTGTCAATTAGATGCTGATTGTTGTTGTCTTTTGCTACTGAGGTGGCTGCTCCAATTCTAAAGGAGTGAGGAGCGTAGAACCAAGGAGTAAGGCCTGCTTTGTAGATGAGAGAGGCAAGGTGAGTTGAGAACCAATGTCTTGTAACTACTGCACGGGGAGGAGCTGGTGAACAATGGATCCGTTAAGAGGAAAGGCTTCTTGCTGTAGATGTATCTAGGCATGGAGGTGTAGGGACATAAAGGAGAATAAATCTTCGACAGCTGTATAAATTGACCCTGACGAAGTTGATCTGTCTTAGAGATGCAGAGCATAATTAGGAAATAATAACCTGGAACTAAAGTGATTTCGTTGGAATGGATGCCGAGAGAAAGGAAGCTGCAGAGGGATGGGACTGTATATTTGGAGCATCTGAGGAATCCAAAGAAAGCAGTGAAGCACATGACTTCCATGAGGAGGGGTTGAAATAGCTTTTTCGCAAGATTGAAATGAGCAACTGTAGAATTTCCAAAGATATAGGAATTTGAGATGGGGAAGTAGGAGGGGAACTCTTAGATATGCCACAGAGTGTCAGGCTGATTGCTGGAATGGCCAGAAGAATCGGAGAGGACACTGACATGAGACGGTAATGGAACTGAATTCCGGAGATGTAAGATTTGACTGTGGAAGCGGAGAGATGTAGAATGTCTCGTGCATGGATGATAAAGGCTAGGATGTAGTCTTGATTAAATGGAACTAGCTGAGTTTGTTTTTCTGCAAGAAGAAAGAAGACCAGCCTGTAGAGTAGGAAGATCTTGTTGATGGAGCTAGGGCAGCAGACATGTAATTTCTAGCAGATTGAAGAAGGTTAAGACAGGAGAGCTCACAGGAACACTAGGTGCTGGAATTGTGGAACTTGGAGAGGTGCTGGAGATACTGTGGGAACCAACTGCTGGAATCTGGCAATCTGTAGGCGAGAAAGAGCATCAGCTGCATTATTATGTGAACTGGGAATGTAACGGTGTAATAAAAAAAAAAGTGTGTTCTAGAAAGTTCTAGAAATGCGTTCGAGTTCATCTGTGCCCTTGCCCTATAATAACCCCGTATCTTATATAACTTGTTTTTGTCACGTTTATATAACTTGTTTTTGTTAGAATGTTCTAGGGACAGGGATGGTTTATTCAGAGGGCCGAGCCTCGAGGGAGTGATCTGGCCAATTACTCTCTCGATTAATTTAATCTTTGTATGTAGCCTTGTTGGGTTATGTCCCGTTAGGGATATCGTTATTCGCAGTATAGCATCTGTGTATGTAACTGCGTGTGTGTGTGTGTGTGTGTGAAATAATAAAGGACCTTTTAAAATTACTCTGTGAAGTAATTGTCTTATTTACTTCCACATCAACTTCCTTTTAAATTTAAAGTAATTAAATTTCACACAACATTATTGGCGTTGTCGGCGGGATCATAAAAGGAAGTTTGGACGTAAATAATCACAATGTTTAAACGCAAGAATAAGGAGCTTGAGCCTGAGGTGCTGCCTGAATGGGATGAAACCATTTATAGTGATGGGGCACAAGAATTAAGAAAGGGTAGAGGGCTGCCAGAATCTTGGTTTAAACTATTGAAACAAGCAAAACCTGAACAATTAACGACATGTCTAAAGAAAGTACCAGTTGGTAATAAAGATCCAATACGAGCATTGCAACGTAGATTATGGATTGTGTATACGGCTTACCGCATTAAGGATGAGGAGTTGGAACAAGTAAAAAAAAGGCAAGAACGGCAAATAGTAGAATTGTCTGATGCAATGGGACGTGCATCCCTTGCACAGGCACAGTGTGATGTTTTGCGAGGAAAATTACAGCAAACGACAGGAATGGCAGAGAGGGCTGCGGTGTATATTGCTAAAGTTAATGCTAAAAAAAAGAAAACGCCAAGTAAGCAAAAGATCCGTGCGTTCATGGCTAGTGCAAATGTAGCAGGGTGGGATCCGGAACGATGGGATGGTGACATTTGGAGCTCGGACACGGATGACCGGGACTATATTTGGGACCCGGATAATCCTGACCCAGATCCAAATGATGAACCAGACCTTGAATCCAAACCACCCCCTTTGCAAGCTAAACCTATTGTTAGACGCAGACAAGTTGCTGGTCCACAAGGCAACATAATAACTGCTCAATTGTCTACTGAGGATTACACACAACAAGAGCGTCTTGATATCAGAGAACGATATCGTCAAAAGCAAGGTGAACCAATTGATAAATGGTTGTTACGGTTATACGATACAGGAGCAGGAAATGTACGTGTAGATGTCGGTGATTACTCTGAGTTTTTGGACTTGAGCACAGATCTCATTATTAGACAGTGGTGCAGAGGTTTTCATAACCGAATGGATGGAAATAATGGTGATACTAATCTCCTTACTTTAATGGCAGAAGGAGCAAATGAAAAATATCCTACATTGCAAAGTTGGCCTGAAATGAGGGGTTCATGGGGAACTTTGAGTGAATGCATACAGCGCTTACGGGAGTTAACTATGAGAGAAGCTGTGTATACCGGACACGCGCATGAAGTAGATGAGTTCCCTTTGACTGCTGGTGTACGCGCTGCTGTAATACGAGACGCGCCGCCACCATATAAGGGAGCCATACTGGCTTTATTAATATCAGAAGTGGGCACAGAGGTAGGGAGAGTGGTAGTTAAAATTAGAGAACTGGGTGACTTAGGAGACTGGAGCACACAGGAAGAAAAGAAAGAGAATACACAGTGGACATTCCGTGGTAACTACTAAGGGAACCAGGGGAACGGGGGAGGTGGTAAAAAAAAAAAAAAATCCCTCGAAAAGATTTGTGGTCTAAATTAACACGTCAGAGGTCCCAATTGTCCTAAACAAAGGAGACAAGATAGCACAATTACTGATAAAACCATGTAATATGAATGATGTCACAGAATAAACCCTTAACTAACACAGCTAGAGGAATAGGAGGGTTTGGGTCCACGGACATTAATGGAGCTAAAGTGTGGGTACAACAGGCGGAAGGACCGCCACAATCGGCAGATGTGATTGCAGTAGGAAAAGATAATACGGTAGCAATAATGAAACCTGGTGAAGAGGGCTGGGAACATGTCCCAGCTACTAAATGTTATATAAGAGAAAACTAATGAGTTGTGAGTGTGTATGTTTGTTTGCAGATTCACCATGAAGCACTGGGTATGGTGAACGAAGGCGATATTGGCAGTGGTGGGGATGCTGCAGGCCTGGTCTCCAGGACATCAATTAACAAAGCTGGATCGGGTCACGCTGAGCTGGAATAACTACACCAAAACCCGAACCCAAGATAACTTCACCTGCAATGGTAATACAAAGTGTTCATTCGCCAACGTCACTGGGACACTGTGGTGCTGTAAAAATTGCAATGTCGACAATCGACCGGCGTGTGTGGTGACGGCAGGTCCCTGTGTGAATGTATCAAGTCACGTTTCCCTCTGTGTGGCAAATCGTACCTCACTTACATGCTTACAAAACATTACTGATCAAATATGTCCTAATAAGACGATATGGATAATGAACACTACCAAGATAACTAATCGCACCACATATTTGTATGACATCTGGGTTATGCCTGATCGACCAAAGAATATGAATGCTCATGTAATACCCCTCATACATACATGTACTCGTATGGCACATCCTCAAGTCTCAACTCATGTGCACTTTACGATTAAGTTTCCTCCACTTCCTGAATGTACCTGGCGTACTAAACGTGCCTGGTATGATACCCTACTGGGGGGAACAGGGACTGGACTAGGACTCTGTGAGGCGAGAGTGTATTAAATGGAATGTCCAGACAGTAATTTATGTGTACAGAAATAAAATAATTTATTTTTATTATCTATACACAACAAAATAATTAAATAACAAAAGAAAACAAAATGGTGTGAGGGAAGGAGTGCAGGGGTGAAATCCAAAACAAACCGTGATGACTCGTCTTTAATTGTCTTCGTGGCGAACCATACATAAACAAAAGACAAAAGAAATGTTAGTGTTTTTTTGTTTTAAAAATCCCGCTGCACCAAACCAGTCTCTCCCTCCACCTGCTACTCCTCCTATTTTACTTTCGGACCCACCCCGAACACAGTAGTACGTTCCCTTTAGTATATAATGTCCCGCCTCTGTAGTCAGTGGAACACCAATCCCCAACTGACAAGTGTCCTTATCCTTCACTTGACTCCAGTGGCTGGAATTTACATACTCGTACTTCCGCCCCTCACCAAGGTGCCGCCCCTCAAAAAGATGACTTTTGCCATGGTCACGAGAGCTTGGTAAGGGAAGTCCCGAGTTGGTTTGATGCCATCTACTGTCGGGAGGCTGAATCACAGACCGAAATCCCTTTGACTCATCACAGACTCATAAACACAATTGACGGACAAGTAACGGCACATAAATTGCAAAATGTGGGCTATAACACTCGGATGGCCCTGGATAAAATTGTACAGTGGATGCCCGATGGTGCGCTCATGCATGTGTATCAAGCGTACTGGGACCGAGTAGCATCCGAGATGGTCATGGACATAACTAACGTAACTCTACAACAGTGGCAGAACATTACCAAGTGGATGAACTGGACAGAATGTACATTACAAATGTTATATGCATCTCATCAACGTACCAAAGTACAATCATTGATTCTACGACAAAGTAATCATGAATATAAAAAATTTGGAATATTTCAGAGTTATGGGTGAATGTGGTAAAAGAGTCTACTATGTGTAACAAAACTATGTGTATAGGGAGATATGTTATGCATAATGTAACGAGAGTGACGCCTGTATGTAAGTACTATGTGCATCCCATAATTGCTGGGGGAGCTCACTGGTATCTTCAGGTTACAGGCATGTGGTTGGATACACATACTAATCAGACATATGATTTACTAGATTGTGACAAGACAGACCAAGGCATGGTTTGCTTATTAAGGACAGGATATACTAACCCATGTTTTACAGACGGACAGGGGTTGTGTGAATGGAGACATGAGCCGTTGAGGGAAATTTTGCACGAAGTTGGCCCTCATAAATTATGTGTAAGTACGGTGCATGCCCATCCACAACTTACTTATGTGCCTTATTCTGGGTGTTTATCAGACATATATCTTTGGCATTGGGGAAATGATACTTATTTGTTAACCAATCATTCTCAGCAAGAGCTTCTCACCAGGATCCAGTGGGAAGTTCTGCATTCAGGAATTCACATTTCCCTGCAAAAACATCAAGTATTGCTGAATCGATCGTCTGAATTAGTTGACTTAGCAAAACAACATCAACACAATGCTACT
Source organism: Polyodon spathula (assembly GCF_017654505.1). NCBI lineage: Eukaryota > Metazoa > Chordata > Actinopteri > Acipenseriformes > Polyodontidae > Polyodon > Polyodon spathula. The sequence goes on from NC_054535.1 coordinate 62,557,655, forward strand.
GTATTAAAAATTAGAACGATAATGGCACAAAATACCATCTTAGGGTTAGGGAAAGTTATTGAACGTAATGCACAAGATGCGTGGTGGTCCATATTTGAGGGATGGTCACCAAAGGCTAAAGGAACATTAAATATATTAATCCATCCCATCTTAATATTATTGGGAATTGTATTTCTTCTGTGTGTATGGCAAATATGTTTATGTATCTATCTTCGTAGAATTACACAGCGAACAATGTATTTGGCAGTGCATAGATGAATCTCGACCGAAGGACCGAATGTAATAAAAAAAAAGTGTGTTTTAGAAAGTTCTAGAAATGCGTTCGAGTTCATCTTTGCCCTTGCCCTATAATAACCCCATATCTTATATAACTTGTTTTTGTCACGTTTATATAACTTGTTTTTGTTAGAATGTTCTAGGGAAAGGGATGGTTTATTCAGAGGGCCGAGCCTCGAGGGAGTGATCTGGCCAATTACTCTCTCGCATGCAAAAGCCTAACTTGGTAAGTTATAAAGGACGGGGTTCTCCTCTGCTCTGAGTCAGCCGTGAGGATTAGCGCGCAGTCCTGCTCGGTAATTTCTTGGAGACAGCTGCTTTCTCTTACCAGGGTCGAAGGGCTCTCCTGATCCGCTTGGAAGGGTCAGAATTAGTTCAGTTGCGTCTCATGGATTGTATTGATCTGTGATTAATATAATCTTTGCATGTAACCTTGTTGGGTTGTGTCCCGTTAGGGATATCGTTATTTGCAATATAGCATCTGTGTATGTAACTGTGTGTGTGTGTGTGTGTGTGTGTGTGTGTGTGAAATAATAAAGGACCTTTTAAAATTACTCTGTGAAGTAATTGTCTTATTTACTTCCACATCAACTTCCTTTTAAATTTAAAGTAATTAAATTTCACACAACAAACGGGCTTGAATGAAGTAATGAAAAGACACTGAAATTCAAATGAGACGTTGTAGTAACTGCATTATAAGGGGAAAGGAAGATCTTCCTTTATTGATGATGGACTGTAGATTTATTGTGGCTAAAGAACGTGATAGATTTTCTTGACCATTGATGGCCCCAGATGTGAGCAGCTGCGATGATGGGATACAGTTCCAGAAGAGCTGTAGCTTTGAGGTGGGAAGATAGATTCTGAATTTCAGGGGGCCATTCGCTAGAGAACCATTAGGTCCCTAGGTAATCCTAAGAATGAATTGTCAGTAAAGAGATTCAAATCATGGAAATCAGGTCTTCATAAAATAAGGACAGGTCGTTCCAGTGACAAATTAAAGTAGCCCACAATTTAATATCCTTTCTTTCTTCGTTGAGAGCAGAGATCTGCTGAAGTGGTGATGTGTAACAGAGTGGTAGACTACCACCAGTTGTGTGCAGCGGCCTGCTGTAGAGAGCAGAGATTTTCTGAAGCAGTGATCTGTAACAATGTGCAGTGGACTCCCGTCAGTAGTGGCCTGCTATAGAGAGCAGAGGTCTGCTGAAGTGACTGAAAAGAAACTCACTGCAAGATATGAGCAAATTTAATCTGCATGAAGTGTCTCTTTGGGATTGCAGGTGGTTGTTGCACAATTGTCTGCCAACCAGATTTTCGATAGGATGTCGATGTTGGTCTTTAAGTATTCAGGCAATTTAGATGGAGCCAAAGATGAGGCTGATTTTGGCAGAGATGTAGAATGCATTGCTCTGAGGTTGTTGTAAAACCTATTGATTTGATCAGGAGTAGTCTATGAGTGTATTGTCCGTTGCAAGGTAGGAGGCTAGTTTGACTGAAACGCTGATAAATATAAGGACATGATTTTCGTACCTGACTGGCAGCTCACATCGAATCAAATAATAACCTGATTTGAAAATACATGACTTTCGCAGTGAAAGGACCAGCTAAAATATAGAACTTGTGGTATTATACTGCCATCTGGATGTTACGGTATTGTGTTTGGATAGAGGAAAGTAGAATGGGCTGTGGATGCCAGAGTCCGCAGGCGTTGGCTCGCAAACCATGAAAACATGTTTAAAAGAGATCTAAAATGGGGGCTTCTGAGTGCACATCCAGTAAAGGCACTCTGCATGGAGTGCAGGATGCGCCCTGTAGCCTGGAGATCGGAGATTCGAATCCAGGCTATGTCATTGTCGACAGTGACCAGGGGTTCCCAGGAGGTGAGGCACAATTAGCTGAGCCATTCAGATCTGTGTTGTCCTCCAGCACTATAGGTCTGATGTCTTAGCTGTGGATCCACAGTGCGAAAAATTACAGTTTGGCAGGAACACATTTCAGTGGACACGTGTTTCAGCCTCCATTTTCTGAGTCGCCAGGGGGTTGCAGCAGTGAACCCGGATTAATAAAATCAGGATAAGAACAATCAACAAAATATTAATCCGCTGATAAGATGGTGGCAGCTTTAGCAGAGAATGCTTTATGGTACTTGTAGAACATTGTACCCCCGTATTTAACCAAGAGCTCCACGAAGAATAAAGTATTGCTCCAGCTCTTGATGGTGGTGTAGAAGTTAATATCACATGACCTTTGTAACATTGATATCTTTACCTTTAGTTATTTATTTTCTGATGCTAGGAGAGAGTGACATCTGATAGAAGAGGCTGTTGAAATCACAGGCGGCTCGTCAGTACAGGCACTCGTCTAACTGAATCTATGAAGACATTTAGCATATTCTTTATGTATTTATTATTAAAAATATAGTGAATACATATTTTAGGACCATTACACATGTATATAAGTAAGTTAACATAGCTCCACGAGACACACCTACAGTTGATTTAAATGCCATGAATTCGATGAGTTAAGCTTACTTTCTTCAGTTGTGAAAAAGCAGCGGCAGGGAAGCTGGAAGATTGCAGTATGAGACATAGGGCTCACAGGGCCTCATGAAACTGCCTAGTTACCATGGCAACGCAACACTGGGTGCATTGTTAAATTCACCGTTGCTTGCACCAATGTAAAGCGGATTCAGCAAACCATTGTTAAATTCACCAGGAGTTGCTCAGCTAACTGATTTTAAATTCACTGGTGCGTTGACAGTTGGTGAACTGCAGCAAAACCGAAATGTCCGCTCCCACTGTGGAAGTTTGTCTTGTACAGAGATACTATTATTAATGTAATTGTAGATTCAGAAATGCCAAATCTTTTGAAAATGGGTATGGAGTTGTGTATTTTTAATAAATATATAATAGCACTAATAAACATGCTGATAAACAACATCACATTTGTCAGCTTATCCAGAGTAGCCGACTGAGCTGGTGACGTACAAGAGTATGTCAACCAGATCAAACACAGCCTTGCATGCTGCAGCAGCAACCTTTCTATTATTATTATCAGCTATATTGATTCACCAAACTGTTGTTAAGCCTCCTATTATGTTCAGAATTTAGGTACATCTGTTATGTTTTGGGTTATATTGACCCAATGCAATTTCAAACTAATTTAAACAGCCTTAAATTGATTAAATGTTTTTATTTCCAAAGGTTTTACTCTTTTATGCTCTTTTAGTCCAGGAGCTATGACAAAACTTATTTGATTGCCAACCTTGAAGCTCTTCATTTTGGAATGTCTTTACCAGTGAGATGCTGTTGCAGTAGTGACCAAGAAAATTAGGCTCTGCCTAAAAGTGATGGCTTTAAGCATAAGGTAATAGCGTGATTTGTGCCACCTAAGGACAGGTGCTTCTATATTTATTATCTGAATGTACTATTGGTGCTCATTTTCATCCTAGCGCATGTGGTTGTTACTTAATTAAGTAATTTAGGGTATAGTTGGAATAAAAAACAGGAGGGAAAATGACCCTCCATGACCAGGATTGGAGACCTCTACTAGCAGATTCATTGCTCCATATCACCAAACTTATATTGCGCCCTTTTTAATCAAAACACCTAATGAATTTCCCTATTGTTTCTTGCTAATTCTGTATTTGTTATGTGCTTCTCCAGGCAGAATGTATGTATGGTGGCTCTCAAAAGTATTCACCCCCTCCTTGGACTTTTCCACATTTTATTGTGTTACAACATGGAATCAAAATGGATTTCATTAGAAGTTTTTGCCACTGATCAACACAAAAAAAGGTCATAATGTCAAAGTGAAAAATAAAATCTACAAATTGTTCTACATTGATTTGAAATACAAAACAGAAAATAATTGATTTCATAAGTGTTCACCCCCTTCAGTCAATATTTGGTAGAGGCACCTTTGGCAGCAATTACAGCCAAGAGTCTATTTGAATAAGTCTCTACCAGCTTTGCAATACCTCCTAGCGCATTACTCTGGTTAGAACAACCTGTCACCTCACCTCTCCAGGTGCAGGCTCCCTCCACTGTAGCTGTAGGACCCCGTCATTCAAGGACAGTCTGATCCATTGAGACCACAGTCCCCGAGTGGCCGTTCAGTGGTGAGCAACCTCCTCCCAAGGAAGCCTCCGCTGCACCTCCAGCCATTGCAGCACTGGGTGCAGGTCTCTGTCTTTCTCCTGGTGTCTCCTCCACTCCACACTGTCCACTTGTACACCTGCACAACACAGCTCTTCACCCCGATAGGATAGCTCAACTTCCCTCTCCTCCCTCCTGCTGAAGTAGCCACAACCCTCAAGGGCACAGGGTCATTGTGATAGAGCGTCCGCGTCGGTGTGTTTCTGTCCGGCTCGATGTTGGATCTGATATTAGAATGCCTGAAAATGCTCTATCCAATGGGCTACCTGTCCCTCAGGCTCTCGGAATGTCATGAGCCACTGCAGTGCTGCATGGTCTGTCTGGATGGTAAAGGGGAGCCCGCAGAGATAATGGCGGAAGTGTCAGACTGCTTCAATTACTGCCAGTAGCTCCTGTCGGGTAACACAATACTGGTGCTCAGTCTTACTGAGTGACCGGCTGTAATATGCTACCACGGCTCCCCCTCAATCCTCAGCTGGGACAGAACAGCCCCTATTCCTGTGTCACTTGCATCTGTGTCCAGCAAGAAGGGGAATTGGACATCAGGTGTGGCCAATATGGGGGAATGGCACAGAGCAAGCTTCAGGGCATCGAATGTCTCCTGGCGCTCAATGGTCCAAGTAAAGGGCTTAACTTTTCTCAGGAGGCTGTGCAGAGGGGCAGCAATGGTGGCAATGCCCTGTACAGACCTCCTGTAGTAGGATGCCAGACCTAAGAAACCTTTCAACTGCCTGGGATTGATGGGAACAAACAGTCTCGATCTGTGGTGATCTTCTCTGTCTCTGTCCGAATCCCCCCAGTCCCAACACGATATCCCAAGAAGGAAACCTCCTGGCACATCAGCTGGCACTTTCCAAGGTGCAACTTCAGTCCTGCCTCTGTCACGCGTTACAGTACCTCCCGTAGGGAAGCCAGGCTGACTGTAAAGTCCCTCCATAGACCAGCAGGTCATCCAAATAAACCAGACACTCCGTGTGGGGCACCCCAGCTAATGCTCTTTCCATGAGCCTCTCGAAAGTTGCTGGAGCAAAGTCCAAACGGCATCACAGTAAACTGCCATAATCAAATGGGCTCTGGGGTAGAAAGTTTTGGGACTAGCAGAGGGGGACAGTGCTACTTTCAATAGTTGACGAAAACCACCGGGACCCAGACACCAGGTCAAGGGATTCATCAATGCGAAGAAGAGGATATGATTCCATCTTAGTCACATCATTGAGCAATCGGTAATTAACGCAGAAGCGCCACTTCCCATCTTTCTTGGCTACCATAACTACAGGAGAGGTACAGGGGCTGTCTGATGGTTCAATGATGCCGGCATCTATCATCTCCTGAAGCAGTTCCTCTGTGACCTCTTGACGCGCCAGTGGTTGATGGCGAGGGCGCCGCTTGATGGGATAGGCCTCTCCAGTCTCGATCTGGTGCTGCACTAGATGCATTCTGCCCACGTCTTCTGAGGACGTGTCAAAGCTGTCTCGATACTCTGAAAGGGGGTTCTACAGCTGATTTTGTTGCTCTGGACAAAGCCCCTCGCAATGCCGACGCCAAACGAAGACTAAATGAAGACTAGCAGTAGAGAGGTCTTGAGTGTCCACTGATATTGGGATTTGGGTCATTGGAGTGCCAGGGTTGCTCTGGGAGGCACCTGAGACCTTCTGTTTTGGCCTGGAGTGAGGCAAATGCTGGAGCTCCTGGCGACATTGGGCTGGAGCTCGGGGAGGGTCCAGGTCCCCAAGTTCAGTGATGGAGGCAATGGAGGTACTTGGGGGGTTTGAACCTGCTGAATAGAGGGATCTCGATCCGAGCCTGACTGGCCAGGGGGACGGGCATTCCCTCCCGGGTGAGCCAGGGCCAGGGCTGACCCCCCCTTGCAGATGCAGTCTTCTGGTCCGGAGGTCCAGTTGACCCCTATGTATCTCAAAAAATCCTTGCCCAGAATACAAGGGTCCTGAACTGCCGCCACCCACACAGGGTGGTGTACCGTTCATGTGCCGCCACCTCAATAGCCAGTTGGCCTTTTCCATGCATCGGTGCCAGTTCCCCTGTGACTGTGCACAGATTGACCGTGGTGGATTCCAGCTGGACACTCGCTGGCAGCACGTCAGGTTGGACCAGTGTCACAGTAGACCCTGTGTCCACCAAAGCAGTGCAGGGAACCCCCTCAATGATGATTGGTACATGGCAGTAGTTCCCTGCAGTAGTCCTCCCCACATCTATAGCGGACTCAAGCTGGTTATCATCAGCTGCTTCTGGGGAGAGCGGAGCCCCACTCCCCCAGTGGTGCTGTTGGGGAACTGTGGTGAGCCATGATGCTGAGTGATGAGATGGCTGGTGAAGGACATGACAGGGGGCCCACACTGTCCCTCTCACGCGGACCCCAGGTTGTTTCCTGGAGATGGGCGTGGTGTATGTCCATGTAGTGGGGCAGTGCCGTTGTAGGTATCTAAACATGTGCGTGGGCGTGTAGACTGGGAGTCTTGCACTGCCACAGTTCGGAGCAGGGCAACCAGTTCTGGGAGGCAGGTAGGGGGATTTTGGACAGTTCCGGTCATCTCCACACTGGACTGAGCTTGACACAGTGTGGGTTGGTGTACCGGGCTCTCCTCTTCTGCAGTTACTGATTCCCATTCCTGTGCCAAGCGTAATGCACTCTGTAGGGTCTGGGGTTGTTGCAGCCTCAGGTGTTTTCTGAGCTCTCCTGTCCCCAAAGCTTCTATGAACTGCAGTCATGCTTGCTCTTCCTGGGGTGGAGACAGCGTGAGCCCAGCGGCTCTCCCTCTCTAGCTCAGAGGCCAAGTTGGCAAGGCCCTCCCCTGGATGGCGCAAATGATGTCTCAGTTTGAGTTTTAAACCCTCAGGATCAGAAAAGTGTCCAAACTGGCATGCCAGCTCTGCCTTCAGAGCTGTATAGTCCCCCACACTGCAGGGGGGAAGGTTCAGAAGGACCAGCTGGGCATCGCCCCTCAATGCTGCAGTCAATGGGTTGGCTTTCTCCTCCTCAGTCCAGCCATGTAGCTTGGCCAGTGTTTCTAATATCTCTCTCCGGTTGTTCCACTTTTACTTTTACTGAACTGGGCTCCATTATAATAATCAATACTTCTGAACACTAAAGATTAAAAATCAGAGGCGGAGGTATTTTAAAATAAATTAAATATTTATTAAATAAACCACCCCAAAACAAATAAAAATAATAATAATTCAAATAACTTTCACACCTCTCTACCAACTGTCACGCCTCGAGAGACCACCAAACATTCCATCTCCCTGAAAACTGCTCCCGCCCCCTTAATCCTAATCAGCTAACTGGATCATCCTGTCTAGCACTCAGTCACACACGCATGCAGTCCCCTCCCTCCTCATCCAATCTACGTTATTGGGCGTGACCCAGACCACAACAAACAGGCAACACAAAGTCACAAGCAAGACTAACGTGACAAACAAGAGAACATAGAAGTCTGGAAACAAGCCATGCTGCCCGGGTCGCTACAATATATATATATATATATATATATATATATATATATATATATATATATATATATATATATATATATATTATATAATAGTACCCATATTTTGTTATATTAGTTCAGCAAATTATAGATATATGCTATTGGAAAGAAAAAAGTACACTACAGAAAAACAATTCTTACATTTGTGCATAACATGATAATTCATATAAAGTAATAACCCATAGTTTGTTATATTAGTACAGCAAAATACCACGTTATATTTTAATTGAAAGGTTGTGGAAAGCAGATATCTTGCTCTCTTTCTCGCTCTGAACACAATGTTAAAAATGCCTGCAAGCTTTTACACTCTTGTGATGACATATTCATGTGACAGACATGGACCAATCAAAACACGAGACCGGTATGGGGTTCCATCCCAAAAACTGGGCCTGTGTCATACCTCGTGATTGCTGCAGATGGGAAAGTTGATGTCTTTGTCGAGCAGAGCTTTAAAAAGTTTGGCGGAGGGCCAATCTTTATAATGGAGATGCAGCGGAGGTTGAATAATGGAGCTGAGCTTAGAACGGCACGGCTGGAGAGATAGTTGCAGGCTTAACTGGCAATGAAGCTGCTGCGGAAGAAAAGAAGCTAAAGGATGAAAAAAAACTCCTCGTGGCAGGTTGGAAAATTGCTCTAAATCATCTGAGTCGACCGAGAGAATGAGAAACGAAGTTTGGACATTAGTAAAGAGAGAAAGTTTAAACAAGTTTGATGGCGTCTGAGCTATTGCTGGAAAGTGAAAACACAAGATGAGAAAACACTGAAAACGCTAGACATCTGCCTGCTTTAATGAAGGGTAGATCCTCTAGTCACTAAAGTGACTCATTGCTACCAACTACTGGTCATAAAACAGAACACAAATATTTATTTTATTCCTAAATGGAGTTGTATCTCCCTGTGTCCTTTATGAAATTAATGATTGTATTTTGTTTTATTTGCTTTGTGGTAATATGTTTAAAAAGTTTAAATATACAACACTTGTCAAGTTTTCCTGCCTCAATTTCCCCAACATCTTTCTTCTTTATGGAATATATTTTGTACAGTTAAAAAAATAATGTTCCATTGATTCTGTTGTTTTGCACTGGTCACAATCTCTGCTGTCATGTTCGCCTATTATATAATATAATATAATTTATTAATGGTGCAATGTCTTATTCTAATTCTACTCAAAATTATTCCCTCTTCTATTTTTACTCCTACTGAGTACCTTCTATCAATCAGTGGACAAATGCTAAAACAATGTCTCCATTTTCATCACTATTCCACTGTTTTTGCCATTTTATCAAAACCTTCCTCTTGACAATACCGTGTACCTCTGCCTTACCCAATGAAATGTTCATGTATATTATAGCCTTTTAAAAATAGGAAATAGGAGAAGATTGACAGGGAAAGCCCCAGATCTCGTCACCCGAAATGTGCCTATAGACTATCACACAATCAGCTGTTCTTTCACATCTTCCACAATATTTTGCTGCACACTTGCTGAGATTTAGAAGCATAACAGATCCAAACTTATTTCCACACATGTTACTTAAAATATGACAAACCATGGTGAGTGTTTGAATTTACAAACTGCCCTTAATGTTGAACATGATGACAAGAATATGTAAATCCGATTTTTACCTTGTTTCACCTCTGAACGTGCTATCATATCATGTTTAGAATATTTTCTAGTTTATCTCTGAGCTGCAAAGGTATATCACTGGCCCATTGATAAAGCACTCATAGAAAACTAATAATATCTGTGAGTTTCAGGTTGGCTTGCGAATGCCTTTCATTTGCCCTTTATGCCACACTTCTCATGTGAAAAGCCTATTAGCTTGCTGTATCTTCTTCATCTCTTTCATCTGTGACAGAATAGATGCCACTTTATGAAAATAAGTTATAGTGCTAATGTTCGCAATGATTATTCTTCCATCTTTCATTTGTATGTGATGACAGCATGAGAAGTAATAAAGTGAATGCCATTTAGTACCGTGTGAAGCACAAGCTATTAAGGGTCTTTATGTGTCGTCCTTCACATCCAATCATTCTGTTTACCCCTGCATGTCCTGTTCAGATACTGTAACCACAATAAACTGACAATATTTTGCTGTTAAAAAGGACAAATTGATTCTGAATTGCTGACAAAAGCTTAACTTCATTAAAAGGTTGATCATTGTGTATTATATTGTGTATTGTATCATCAAGTATTATTATTATTATTATTGTTTTTTTTAGCATTCTAAAACAATGACATGGAATGTGTATAAAGGCAGCTCAGTTTGGTTTGAAGCTGTGTTTTATCTAACTGGTAAAACCAGACAGTGGTGGGAATATTGTACAGTCTTAGTTTTAATACATTTTCCTGCCATTTAAAGGAGGCTTTTTTGTTTACACAAGGCTTGATCTGGTCATGGTTTTGAAAATCACATAATTCTTTAGTGTAAATGTGCATTCCAGGATAAACTTGATGATTTATATAGATGTTGTCCTTAAGTGTCTAAATACATAAAAAAAAAGCTAATACTTAAATATATTGTGCTTTTAAAGAGTTTAGAGCTTTTAAGCAAAATCTGAAGGAAAGAAAGATTCAATAAAGCATTAGATAAAATAAATATAAAAACATATGGTATATCTTGGAAATATGTAAAATAAAAGCTGTGGTGTGACATTTTAGAATATGTTATTTTTTAATCTCCTATTTTATGGTATGCTTTGTCTAAAAATAAAACAGTCAAATTAAAAACTTTTCAACCAAGATAAGCATATTACTGTTCTGCATTAATCTCTGATAAGATCCTAAGTTTCCTCATCTATGAAACGGTTTTATTTAAGCGATTCTCTCTGACTTCCCAGCAACAGAATCCCTTTATCTTAGACACTCTTCATATTAATGGAAGGGTGATGTCTCATTGTTATTAGTTTGAAATGAAATTGGAAATCAAATCCTCTCGCTTTTATTACAATTGACCTTGAACCGTTATTGGAGGAGCTTAAAGTCTGATGTTTCAATGCAGAGCTCAAACCTTTAATATTCACACAAAAACTTTATTTTTACAACACAAGTCTAAGGATAAAGCTTTTTATAGAGGCATATAAAGGTATTTTTGGATTCACAGGTGGCTCAGCCCTGAATCAATCAACATCCACTTGTTCATAAAAATGTATTTTAGCTTTTGTATTTTTGCCAAGTGTATAGAAAACTGCATCTTTCAGTAACACTGCAATATTTCTGAGCTGTTATTTCAGCTCCTATTTTACAGGCCTGTCAACAGGACCGTGCTGCTGTATAGAACATGACACATGAAAGTTACAATAGTGTTCTTTATAGACAGAAAAAATACCTTAGAAGCAATTTCTTTGCCAAAATGTCACCTATTAAATGTACGTGGCTCTCTATATTTAGTTACCATGGAGATGGCTGGTGTAAAAGCACTGCTTTGCACGGCTCCATCCATGAGTGATTGCATCCTGTTCTTTTCCCCCATCATTTTACAAGAGTCAGTTTTCATTCTCCTTCTGAGACCACGTTAAGTGTAAAGAGATTGAATTACAGTGCTGTACCCTCTCTATCTGATGCGGATTTAAGAGCCAATATCGATATAGTGAGAACTGCTTGTTTCTTCAAAAAAAGAAAAAAAAAACGAAGCTTAGCTTATATAATGATCATTCAAGTTTGAGAAATAAGGCTTCTGTGCCCAAGGACAAGCAAAACCTTAAAAAAAATACAATAAAGAATGCTCTCTAAAATTCCCCTATACAGTATTCATGTTTTATTAAAAATACAGGTAATACATTAGCAGCAGTAAGTGTAACCCTTTGTGACAGAAACAAAATGATTCTTCATGATAGATCTCCCTCCCGACCTGTGAGGGCGCCGTGTAAAGGGAACAGAGTGCTCTGGACTGGATGGCCAGACAATTAATTCCCAGGGTTAGAAGGAAGTCGGTCATCAAGAAAGAGGGCGGAGCTATGATACACTAAATCATCGAGCCGGAAGGCTTTTTGTTTATTTTGTGTTTATTAAAAATACCGCAATTGCGCTGAGAAAGTCAAGTCTTTGTGTCCTGGGTCTGCTTTTAAAGGGGTAACGAACCACTGAGAGGTGCAGTCCGGTTTACACTTGTTATAGTTAAAATCTGAACTGGAAGGAGAACCTCTGTTGTAGTCATGAGTGTTTTGTTTGTCGTGTCTAATGAATACTTGCGTGTTATTATTAGATGGTTAACACGATCTGGAGCTTTCGCTAAAGGCCGGCACTAAGCCCGGACAACACTGCACTTTGTTTCACGATAAACTGTGTTCGCACCATGAGCACTAGAACAAGCACTGAGGACTGGTGATTATGTTTGTGATACGTGTGGGTGTAAAAAGATCAGGACTGTTATTATTTCAGGACCAACCCCTGGATTACAATGAAGCAATACATGCCGCTGTTTGGCTTGTTATCGTTACTATTAACTGTGTTTTGTGACATCATACCATTGGAATTACAAATAAAATATCATTGCACCTAGATTATAGTTGCCTGTCTGTTCATTGATCACTGTTGCATTCCTGCACGTGTACACTGTTCCACAATTCCACAATTACGGACAATTGGCCCTTATTTGCAGAATTGTTAATACATCATAAAAAAATAAATACATTAAAAAAAAAAGTTTTTCTTCAGTGGTACCTACTAATGCTATTTAGGTGTCACCACAGTAGAGCATAAACACTATGTGTAGCGTAATGAGAAATATCAGCATGAAACAATTTATTATATATGCTGTACAACCTCAAATAAGTACAATAAATAACTTAAACGCTGTGACTGGTTGAACAAAATCACATGACTGTGCGGTAAGAATTGTCCTATGCAAGGCTAGGGGCAAATCACTGCTGAAGATCTATCAATTTCCTTAGATTTCTTTTCTTTAAAATCTCAAAATCTTGATCTCTTTGGCCACAGCAATAGTTCCTGTAATGCCCCAGGCTTGCCAAATTCTGCCAGACTGCAGGATTTAAAATCGGGGTTGAGATTGGTTGCCTTGTAGTTTAACAAGGGACAGCGCATGACGAAAAAAAAAAATATAATAACCTAGGTTCATATTTTCAAGAATGTGGTATAAAAAGTTAAATACATTACAGTAATTGCAGACATCAGTGTGTATTATAATTAGGGCTTCTGATTTTTGGTTTTAACCAATAAAAAACGATAAAAACACCTCAGATACAAAAAGATGAAATCAGTGTGTATCCAATAAACACTGAAAATGGTTACTTTATTCACGTTGACGAACTCTTTCCCCGTGGAAAAAAATAAATAAAATATCTACAAAAAAAAAAAATACTTTTACCAGTACAGTTGGCCAATGTCCTGCTTCTCCTCCTTCTCACCTCTCTCCATTGCTGATGTTTCCGGCTTACTGTTGAAATCAACTACTGCTACATGCCCCCCGGGGACCCCTGGTCGACTAACCTTATCTGTCTCTGTGCTTCTGATCTTGCTCCCTCCATTATGCACACTCTCAACCTGTCCCTGGACTCTGGCTCGGTTCCTTCTGCCCTTAAGCTTGCTCGAGTTACACCAGTACTCAAAAAAAGCCTCCCTTCACCCGACTGATTTATCTAATTTCCATCCCATCTTCAGTCTCCCTTTTCTCTCAGAAACTCTCGAAAGGGCTGTAGACAGCTGATAAAACATCTCACCGATAACAATCTGCTTGAATCTCTTCCGGACGCATCACAGTACTGCTCAATGCTGATGCTGGTGTTCCCGCTGTGCTTCTCCTCCTTGACAGCTGCTTTTGACACCATAGATCATGGCATTCTTCTTGACCGCCTTTAGAAGTGTGCTGGAATCTCTGGAACCTGTCTCTCCTGGTTATCCTCTTACCTATCTGGATGCATGAAGTCTGTTTTCTATGCTGGACACAGTGGCGTTGCAAAGCCAGTCACTTGTGGTGTCCCCCAAGGATCTGTTCTTGGGCCCATTCTCTTCAATATATACATGCTGCCCTTGGGTCACCTCATCTGCCAACACAGCTTCATGTTTTACTCCTATGCTGATGACACCCATCTTTGCAAAAAACTCAACCCTGGAAGCCCCTCTGCCATGGTCCGGCTCTCGGCTTGCATTCAGATGAACACTAACAAATCTGAACTCCTTGTAGGATCTAAAACTCAACTTAAGAATCTATATGTAGCTGACGTGAACCTCAGAAACTGTCTGCTGCTGCCTTCACCCACAGTACGAAGTCGTGGTGCACTTCTCGTCAGCAACCTCCCCTTTGATGCCCACATCTCCTCCGTGGTCAAATCTTCCTTCAACCATCTTCGAAACATTTCAGTCCATCCCTACCTTTCCCTACCAGATGAGGGATGCGACTGCATCCAGGCCCAGCCTCTGCTGGGGTCCATACCAAAGATATTCTATAATATCTTTGCCCATACCAATTTTTCCATTATTGAAAAACAAAAATAAGAAACTGTTCTTTCACAGCTGCTGTTTATAAAGATTATAACAAAAGGTTTACTAACAAGGTATCAGCCAACTTGAATTCTCTGTGCGAACTGTGGCTACATCACACAGCAATTTATATAATAAAAATAAATAAATAAAAGCGCTCGGTGGAAGTAAGCTAACTTTTCCACAGTTGTGGTAATAAGTACGTAACATACGTATATCAAATATGCCATCAAAACACAAGTGGGGTTGTTCAAAGCGAAAAGAGCAGAAAAGACAGCTAGAAATTTCCCAAAAAAGAAGCAGAAAATGCTAAAAAAAAAAAAAAAAAAAAAGTACAGTAAATGGTTTAAAAGTGGGCCGACAACAGCAGTTGGAAGTATAGCGCAGCAGCGGAACTGCCAACCTCCTCCTTGCACAAAAATAAACAACAGTTGAGCCAGAGGAAAGACATGAATCAGAGACATCGGATTTTGGAAATGTACAAGAACAGCAAATATAAGGTACTGAATCATGTATTGTAAACCCGGTACCCAGTCAGTCTTCTTTATGTGATTTTTATGATCCAGCTACTTGGCCTGACTTTTGTACCAAAGAGCTAAGAGTTGAAATCATGAAACATAAACCTGTGCAGTTAAATAAACTGACTCTGAATTCCCTAAAAATCACACATGATTTGTATTCATTTTTGGAACAAAACTTCAATTAGATTTATTTTAGTTTTTGTTTTTTTTTTATTTTTATTTTTATTTTATTTTTTATTTTTTTGGGGGGGGTGTCTACTACACACTCTTGCCTTGACTACTGCAACTCTCTATATGGTGGTCTCCAGGCATGCACAATAAACAGACTAAGGCTATTTCAGAATGTCGCTGCCAGGATCCTTACCAGATGGAGAATGCTCGTTTAACTTCACGGCTCTGTCTCTGTGGAACTCTATCCCAGCTATGGTGCGTGATGCTTCCACCGTCGCTCGCTTTATATCAACTCTCATTAAGCCTGATATCTGTTATTAGCTGCTGTGTTGTTGCTACTATTTCATATATTATGTTACTATCATGTATTACACATTTATAATATTTACACACCCGTGGAATTTAAAACTGAATTTGGCGAAATTAACAAAAATGCCTCAACACACAAAAATGCCCATGATCATAAGGATTTAATTGTGGAAAACAGCAAAGGAAAGACGGTACAACTGAAGTGTGCAAGTACTGTCGAGTTAATACTATACATACTGTGAATTAAAAAAAAAACTCATTTGCATACCGTAGCTAGCCTTATCTGCGTGCACCTCAAGGAAATGACACCCAGAACCTATGAAGCAAGGAGCTGAGATAGATGAAGCGTGGAGGAGCAGAGAGCCTCTATTCTGAGATAGAGGAAGCGTGGATGAGAAGAGAGTCTCTATCCAGAGATAAAGGAAGCGTGGAGGAGCAGACAGCCTCTATCCTGAGATAGAGGAAGCGAAGAGGAGCAGAGAGCCTCTATCCTGTGTACAGAACAGAGGAGCTGCCAGGGCTGATACACACAAGCTATGTTTCCATGTTTTCTTTTTTCCCATCAACACAGCACATTTCTACCTGGATGGGGCACTTCATTAATACTTAATTACATATATTTTATGTCAGTCAAGTACTCTACAGCTATGGCCAAAAGTTTTGCATCGCCTAGAATTTTAGGATTGCGACATCATAAAAAAAAAAAAAAAAAAAAAAAAAAAAAAAAAAAAAAAACATAATTTAGATGTCATGTAATCAAAGAAAACTAAAAATTATATTGCAAAAGTGTACTGGAAGTAGTTTTTGTTCGGTTTTCGTTAAGTATATGGAAAACTACAAAGTGGTATGTAATTAAATATATTAACGTAAGATTGTTCAGTATGTTTCATTCAACTTTATGATGCAAAACTTGTTCATTCTATAGGGTAATGCAAAACTTTTGGCCACAGTTGTAATTGCCCCCCATAATTATCAAAAATATTTGCTCTTGAATCATCAGTGTGTTTTTTTGTAATATCAAAAAAAAAAGCCTGATGAGCCCAGATGAGGAACAGTTAATTCAGCTTAAATAGCACTTATTACTGGTATATGTATGTTATTTAAGTCTGGGGCAGACCAGAGGGTATCTGATACTGAACTGTCATTATGTCTGCTTTATTATTGTTATTATTATTATTATTATTATTATTATTATTATTATTATTATTATTATATTACTTAAATTACATCTGAGGGTCTGTGGCAGGGTGGAAGCCTTGCTGGTACACATGTGTGTGAGTGTGCGTGTGTGGGTTTGTGTGGGGAATATTGGGCTGGCAGGGAATGTGGCTAGAGCCGACAAGTGAATAAATGTGTACAATATGTATTCCTGGGTGGTAATTTGGAAGGGTTAGGATTGATGTTGGTGATAGAGGTGGAGAGCTGTGCTCTGTGTTTCGTGTTCCGTGCTGTCTGTTTATTTCCGTGTTTTTGCAAAACCTTTTGTTTTGGCACTTGTGCCATTTATTTTGATCAGTGTGTTTTTGTTAGTGTTTGTACCATTTTGTATTTGCTTATTTGTTTGATTACTAGAGCGCATTAGCGCATTTAACCGTGCAGCTTTCTGTGTCTCTGTCCTTGCATTAACATCTGGGCTGGGAAGCTACTGTACCATAACAGCACAGAGACAGTAAATATTTATTAATTACATTACTCCAGTTGTTTCCTATTTTGGCTGGGCATGTTAGATTTTGTTGATGCATAGAACTGTTCTTTGAGAACAAAGAAATGGAGCTTGTGAAAGTGGTAAGTAGTATTGTTTTGGTCCTGAACCATTACAGTTTATTTTAAAATAATAGGAAAACTGTTATAATGAGAATAAACAGTAGATAAGAAGTAATTGTGTGGTGTAGGGTTTAGGCTGACCAGAGCCCTTTTGTCTTCCTCTCTTGAAAACGCTGCCTTTCTCTGTTAACAAGTGTGTCTCCATGATCAGAAAAATGTATAAGACGGGTCTCAACTCATAACACATGCTTTCAAACCATGTTACTAAGCGCGATTCAAGGTGCACCTCATGGTTTAAGTGGTTTAGTAAATACCATGTGGAAATACCGTTCCCCTCATTAATGCTAACTTTCCACATCATTTGAATACATCACAATGCATTAGGCATATTAAGCAGATGCTTATTTTCAAGGCGTGTGTGTTAACGTGCACCTTATGCTTTAAGCTGTACCGTATCTAAGTTGATCAGTAAGGATGTCAATTGCGCACATCTTATCCTAGCATAAGACGTGCCTTAAAGCATAAGAGCCTTTAGTGAATGAGGCCCACTGATAGTCTGGCGGATTCTGGAGAAGTTGAACTAGTGTTGACAAGAGAAAAGTGTTTTATTTCTTTATAAATACAGGTTTCAGATGTCTAAAATGATGGCTGTAGTTAACTTTAGATCAAGTTAATAACAAAGAGCAATGTTTTTTTTTTTTTTTTTTTTAATGTAAAACTGCAAATACTGCAATTAACAAAATATGAGTTGCAAAGGTTTTTCAAGCTTTAATATTATGATGTAGTCAATTCTAAATAAAATAGCTGAACAGCAGATGTGAGATTACCGATTGATGGAATGTATAAGCTTTAAGATTGCTGCTGTATGCAGTTTTTTTTTTTTTTTTTTTTTGGATAAATCTTTCATCATATGATCCAAGATGACAAGCCAGACCCACTAATGACTACATTACAAAGTGAAGACAATGATTCTGAGTTAAAGCAGCAGAAGCAGTATAATATATAATATTATAATATTGATTGCAGTATTTGGCACTACATAGTTTAGAATCTACCCCGTGTTGTGCCAAATGGTGTCCCCTGGCAGCATTTGGCACCTTAGGTGCCAAAGTAGTGTCGCACAATTATAATAATAAAACAGTAATGTGCAACACATTGTATAACCGTACTGTTTTCATATTTAAATTGTTTTACAGTCTTTGTTTTTGTAAGATCAGATAACATTGTACTACTGATTAGTGCATGTACTACTGTAGAGGAGAAGAATACTGTCTGTGTTTACCTTTTAATGTGGGGAATCATGTGCTTATAGTCATGCAAAAATAGTCCTCACTGACATCTTTTTAGAAAAATATTTTTATATAAAACAATGCTTTTGTATAATAGACCTAAGGTTAAGATATATGAAGGATGAGATATGCAGCAACAGGTTCTTATACAACAATTAAGGATGCACTGAATGAGTTTTGGAGGAAAACCATCTAAATTAGACACTTTTTGGCAAACAAGATTCCAAGATTGCGGAAAAAAAATAATGCACAAATTAATTTGCATGTGTGCTGTTCTACCTGGTGTTATACCGATGACATTATTTGACATAACACCGGTTACGTGGCCCTGGCTCCAGTCGCCTCGTCAGGATTGGGTCATGCAATTTTTGCAAATCTAGTGAGATTTCTTTATTTTTGGGTAGCGGTGTATAAGCATATTAGCATATTCATATTAGCATATTCATTATTGTTATAACCCGATCCCATTGTTTGTGTACAGTTACTTCTGTACAGTACTGCATATCCCCATGTCAGCCAGGGAAATCGTAAACAGCTGTCTGATAAAAACAGTTAATTAAAAAAATAGGTCCCTGTGCCTGCCTATTATGTGACTGGTGTTCTGATTGGCTGGATATACCTTGGAAACTGTAAAACGACTCCACAGTTTAAAAAAAAATTGCTAAAATTCAAACTTTACACAAAGTATGGATGAGGATAAAAATTCCTGTTTGGAATTTCTTTATTGTGATCTACATAACCCTGTGCCAAAAGATCACCTCATTCGAGAGCAAAATATTAAACATGGACCAAATTCAGATAGTTGATCAGAAAAGCAATACCGGTGACCAGAGCTTCTTTGCCAGCAGTACCGTTTACTAGAAGTTTGATACAGTGTTCTTCTTTTTCATTTCTTGGCTTTAGGGCTATATATTTTTAAATCTTGCCCCATCCAACTCGTAAAACTTTGTTTAACCTTGGCTAACTCTGAAACACACTATTAAAGAATCCTGGGTGGTGTGGCTCTTCCTAATGCAGACATGGGTATCTACACAATGAGGCACTGATCAGGTGTGTACAGACTCCGTTGAGCAACCCTGTATACAGCGTGTGTGGAACTTTGATAAATTGCACTTCTTGCATATAAAATGCAAGAAGAAAGGCAGACATTTAAATACTGTTCTCTGTTACACAACCTACAAAACATTATATCAACAGGTTTTGGTAAACAGGATTTCACTTAAAAAAGATTTCATTTAATTCTGTGGAGCCCGCCCAGTGAATCAGTATTTTAAAGCACTGCTTGAAACTCATTTGATTGTGTGCTTTCATGGCATTACATTGTTACATTATGACTTAATTGCATGTGTAGCTATTCCAACAATGAGTGGTACAATACAGTTTAACATGGTAACTTTCCTGACACTTATTACTGTAATACGGATTATGGTGTGCATCAGCGTATTGGAAAATAAGTGTGGCACCAAGACCATATATCAATTGCTGAAATTCTCCAATTAACAGTAAACAGTTTCTTTTTCTAATACAGTTATCAAAAGACATCCTGTTCTCATTTAAGCTGCTATGTTCAATTTCACCTGTGCTGGATTGGGATCACAGGCTGTTATCTAACACCTTTCAAGTATCTATTGTTGTTGACTTTGTGAACAACTAGAACAATTTCTTTAACTTTTGTCTTCATTCAAACATTAAAAATATCACTGGGTTAAAGCTTTGTGAATTGTAACCACACTCTAGCAAATATTTAAATTAAAATAATGCACATTACTGATATATCAGCTCATTTCTTGTTTAGTTTGTGTGCATCATAAGCTGGTCGTGGAAAAATAAATTAAACAAAGAATGAGAGAGTAAGCTAAATTTCCATCTGTCATTGGGACTGACTTTAAAGCAATTTGAAAACAGACTTCTTCATTTCCATCAGCAGCGGATCAAGAAAGAGTTGTTTTCAATTGGGACACCCTCAGCCCCTATTAGGATTGCAGTCTGGCAGAACCCAATCTCTCTAACATGGTGCAGATATCTAACACTATGTAATTGTGCTGTTTTTGGATTGCAGGATTTCTCCACAGTTTTCCATTTACATTATCATAATGCTGCATCAGCATCATCTGTATTATCTTTCGTCTGTGACATTAAGCTGTGCAAGAGGACTTGAGAATGCTCTGTGTCTGATCAGGCTGAAATTCCCAAGACAGCACAGCCAATATTGATGCTTTATAATTGAGTTGGCTAAGATAACATTAAGAAATTATTATCTGCCTATGCACAGCTTAATTAAAAAGGTTGTCCTATAAGGCTTTGAAATCCAGTTTACTGTTAACCTACTGAATTATTGGTGAAAAGGTTCAGGTGTAAGCAGATTACCTTTACTATCTATTGTCAAAAAAACATGGTCTGCAAAGAGAGATAAGCTTAGAAAAGCTAGATATGAAGGACTTTTACTTTAGAGTCTAACATATCCCTCAGGAGGCCTAATCTTTACCACACTCGAGGTAGAACTGAAACAGAAAAGAGACACAGGTCTGTTCACAATACAGACAAAATATTACCTTTGTTTATGTAGACCAAGTCTTTAGATAATTCGAATAGACCCCACAGTCTTCTGTCTGTGTTAAATAATGCAGTTAATCAATGATATTGGTTACTGAAGATGGGAACCACACATGTGGGAATTAGATGTTAAATGTATAGTTTGCTACTGAAAACAAAAAATACGAATTTTACGAATCACGCTTTTGTAATTGTTTTGTTTGTACGCCCGCTGGTCAAATACACTCCTGCATTTAACTGATTACAATAAATAAAGACGCAAGCTATAAATGATACTGAAGTGTGCATTCGTCCCTTTAGATAACATTAATACCAGTGGTACAGATATGCAGAACCCAATACATTTAGGTAGCATAGGTCATTTTCCACTTCCAGCCCCATGCAGACTAAGTAAGATATATCAAAACACACTTTTTTGGGTACTTGGGTCCCACAACCATCTAGGCAAGACTAATCCATTTAATTTGAACACTGACTGCACAACTTCCATAGAGCATTATACCATAAAGTATTCTAGTTAATTGAATATCAGCAAGTGTGCGTTAAATGGTTGAGTCTTTGAATACTAGTACTGCAAATAGTCTAATTAATTGTGTGGGCACATTTGTATTGCAAGCACACTTAATGGTAACACACATTACAAAGAAAAAAAAAACACAAGTAATACAATTCTAGCATTGGCCAGAAGAGGGCAGTGTACAGCCAAAGCAATACACCTGTCTGCAAGAAGTATAATTAGTATTAATATAAACACAACATATGTAAAAAGGAACTAGGGAAAAGGAAACCAAACCACAAATTATATATTTTAAAAATATACATAATTATAATATTACACATTTTTGAGTATATAATGAATATGTTCCTAAAACAAAGAAAATAGCTATTTATTTCTTGGAATTAATACAACTATGCTGCGGATCATCCTGCTGAGCAAATGGTATTGCAGATATTTTGCATAAGTAATAGCAAAAAAGATGACCTGCTTTCTAACAGGAAATTAACCTGAATAAAATAAATTAAACCCTTTGGATCTTAATAAATATAATGTTATAGTGTAAAAACCAGTAAATGAGGAGATTAACCAGCTCACTGCTCAGTCTTAAAATAACCGGTACATGTGTAGACTTACCAGCTCATTGGTCAATGTATAAAACAACTAAGGAGACGATAGTAAATTATCTCTTTTAGAATGTAGTTATTATTATATTATTATTATATATTAATAATAATTATTATTATTAATTAAGAAGGGATCACTTCAAATTTTTCTAATTAGTGTTTACTATTTAGACATTCTAGACCAAATTCTTTTTATTTATTTTTAATAATTAAATGGGTTCATGTTCGTGTAGAATATCCCGACACACCAGATCACCAATTTCTTTCCCCCCAACATGGGTCCTTCATAGTCCAAGTTTACGGTCGAGTCCGTGACTGAGGAACACACTGGGACTTGTTCAGTCAATGGGGAAGAACATGAGACGGAAAGGCCACGTATCAAGTGAGTAGGATCAGAACCTGAGTCTTGATTTCACGAAAGTGCTTTGACCAGGCTGGTACTTACGCGAATGTATTCTTTATAAAGAACCAAAGCCACCTTTCACTGCAATAACAGCTTTAAGTCTTTTGGGGTAAGTATGTACCAGCTTTGCACAGTGTCGGAGTGATTTTTGCCCATTCTTCTTGGCAGATTTGCTCCAGGTTGTTCAGGTTGGTTGGACGATGCTTGTGGACCGCAATTTTCAAATAGTGCCACAGATTCTCAATGGGATTGAGATCAGGACTTTGACTGGGCCACTGTAGGACATTCACCTTTTTGTTCTTGAGCCACTCCAGTGTTGCTTTGGCCTTGTGCTTGGGATCATTGTCCTGCTGAAAGGTAAATTTCCTCCCAAGCTTCAGTTTTTTAGCGGACTGAAGCAGATTCTCTTGCAGTATTTTCCTGTATTTTGCTCCATCCATTCTTCCTTTAATTGTAACAAGATGCCCAGTCCCTGCTGATGAGAAGCATTCCCACAGCATGATGCTGCCTCCACTATACTTCACTGTAGGGATGGTGTGTCTTAAGGCATGGTCAGTGTTAGGTTTGCGCCACACATACCGCTTTGAGTTTTGGCCAAAAAGCTCTATCTTGGTCTCATCTGACCACAAAACCTTTTCCCACATCACAGCTGGGTCACTCTCATGCTTTCTGGTAAACTCCAGACGTGATTTCAGATGGTACTTTTTGAGTAATGGCTTCTTTCTTGTCACCCTCCCATACAAGCCAGTGTTATGCAGAGCTCTTGATATGGTTGACTGGTGCACCATTACTCCACTCCCAGCCATTGAACTCTGTAGCTCCTTCAAAGTGATTGTTGGCCTCTTTGTGTCTTTTCTCACAAGTCTCCTTCTTGTTTGAGTGCTGAGTTTTGAGGGACGGCCTTTTCTTTGCAGTGTCTGGGTGGTGTGATGCAGCTTCCACTTCCTGATTATTGATCCAACTGTGCTCATTGGGATATCCAAACACTTGGATATTATTTTGTACCCTTTCTCTAATCTGTGCATTTGTATTACTTTATCTCTAACTTCTGTAGAATGCTCTTTGGTCTTCATTTTCCTTCAGATTCACAGCCTTACAATGATCCTTCAACAGTGGGGTTTTTATCCAGAAAATGTGACAGCAACTTTAATGGTTCACAGGTGGAGACCAATGGTAAGGTAATTGTGTCCTCGTTAGGGCAATTTCTTTCATCGGTGCAAACTGGGAGCTTCCACAGCACATGGGTTGAATACTTATGCAAACAAGATATTTCAGTTTTTCATTTTTGTTAAAAATATTTAACAACATAAAACCAATGTCACCTTACAATAATTGATTCTGAGTTTCAGTGTTTAAAAATAAAATATCAAACAGAACGAAATTTCAATGTACCATTTGTAATTCGGTAATATGAGAGAATTGGTCAGGGGTCTGAATACTTTTGCAAGGCACCGTATATATTTACCATTAAGCTCCCTTTATACATTGACCGCTGAGCTGGTAAATCTACACACTTTCCGTTTTTTTCTAATCCAAACATTTTACGGTAAAGGCTGTTTATTAAAAACAATGTTACCATATTTCTCATCTACCCTACTAGATATTTACCTCAAATCACTGGCTGAGAGCAAGAACATTGTAACTAACAACAAACATAATATTTAGATGGGGATATTTACATTTAATATCCAAACACATACCACCTAAAAGTACCAGTCTACCCAAATGGATCTGGTATTACCCTGGTGTATGACATGGTCTCCTTGTATACTCTAGACTATTTATTAAGTTGGAATAGGGGTCTGCAAAATGTTCGCTACTCATACACATATTGTCTTTAATTAATATTGATCAATCAATCAATTTTTATTTTATATAGCACCTTTCAAAGTGGACCATCATCATAAAGCACTTTACAAGCTACAATAAAAAAACAAAGCATGATACTTTAAATATAAGGCGAGGATGTGAAAATTCTAGAACATTGTGGATGCATATGTAGTATAGAATCATGCGTATAAGATACAGTTAAAAAAAAAAAGTTAGACGTAGCAAATACACAATAGCTAAAAACAGCTAATAACAGATATCAGGCTTAAAGAACATAGAAGTTTAAATCCTACTAGGAGTTCAGATTTGCTAGTGATGAGCTGAAGAAATCTGGCAGACATCCAGGCCTCGATGGCACAGGGACACCCAGGGTTGAGTTTTAAGTAGAGCTGGGTGTCATCAGCCTAGGAGTGAAACATGAGGCTATGTTGGTGAATGAGGTGACCCAAGGAAAGCATGTAGATGTTGAAGAGAAGAGGCTCAAGAACAGACACTTGAGGGATACCACAAGTGACTGGGTTTGCGACACCGCTGCATCGAGCATAGAATCAACAGGTATTCAATAAACCCATTCATAATGTGTTGATTTCAAAGCAAAAAAAGCTTTCGCACTTACGTTTCCAATCAATGCCAAGTTACTTTCAGTGTTTTAAAAGCTGAATGGAAGATCATTTTACTCATCCAGGGTACTGACATTTGGCATACTGTTTTATGAAGGCTGTAAACTAACAATATTAGGTACAGGTCCTAATAATGGGGATAAGCAGGGATAATCTGACATTAGACTTATTAAAGTAGTGTTTAGTTGTTTCATTGCAAAGTTTATTCTGTACTAAATAGACTGATGTCCATGGATGGCTGCTCCCCAACTAAAGGATAAAAATTAATCATTTGAATTCTAGTCTAGGAAGAAAAGTTATTTCAAAAGGCCAATTAAATGGTGTGTGATGAGTAAATGCAAGCTGCTTTAAGTATTGTTGAGAAGGAATCATGTCCAAATACTCATGTGGAGAGAATGAATGAAGAGGACTGATGCACTTCAAGGTCCAGCTCGTGTGTTATTGGCCCCTGCAATGACTGATGGTAAAATGGTTGTGGCTATATAGTAATCCAGTGAGTGTGGGTGTGCTTCCAAATTGGACTGACATTTATACCCTCCCCACTCTACTGCCATGGAGTGAGGAACAAGTGGAAGAATCTGTAGATTGAAAAAAAAAGAAAAAAGATAGCAGGACTGGAACGCAAATGGTCCCAAATATTATGGCGGCATGAGATATAGCTACATTTATTGTTTCAACTTGGTTTCCCTGTTAAACTTTTGCTTTTCAACCATTAATATCTCGGCAGTGGTAGAGGGTACAGTGATGTTCTATGGAACACAAACACATTCTGACATTGTCTCTTTAAATCTTTAAACGGTCTTTCAATATGATAAGTATTTTTAAAAGATAAAAGTGGGTGTCAAAATATAAACATGTCCCTCGTGTACAATTGGAATTATAATGTCATTTTTTTAGCAGACCTAGAGAAAAAACTATAATAGCTGCAACTATATACTCGACAACGAGGTAGCAGTCTCTGTTGACTTAATTTCCTACAGTGGTTAGAATTTGATAGGATTTGTAGTTTTTAAGTTATTTTTATTTTTAATGTCGTTTTTTGTCATGTGTACATTGGAGTGTTTGAGAAGTGGTGGTTTTCCAACATGTCCGCTCAGATAGACATGTGCCCATAACACAAGGTGCTGTGTGACAATGTTAACCGCTCAAGTCTGTAAAATTAAAAATACATTTAAATTACAGTATCATATATGTAGAACTGTAGGTATGTGACAGAAATGCAAGGAATCTTGGTTATAAATCTCCACCTCCACCAATGACCACCTCCCCCCTTAAAATCCCAAAAGTCTCGCTCAAAGTCCCGAGCCAAGAGCAGGGACTTTAAGGGGTTAATGAGCGGCAATGTTGCCAGTAGCCAGGTTGCTACTGACCATGCTGTCAGAGTCTCTCCTCCCGCTGTACCACTGGCTGTGACCAATGCTGCCAATGGTGCGGCTGTCAGCAGATGTACTGACAGCTCCCAGACTGACTCCTTAAGCTGGGGCAATTCCAGCAGCCGAAAAGCTGCTGGGGTTGGTGGTCTCCAGACCTCCCCCAAGATCTCAGGCAGTGAAACTGCTGCAGGGTTAGGTGGTCTCCTGCAGCAGGCAACCCCACGCGATGCCAGGAAGGCATCCTTGGATGATGCCAGGCAGGCATCCTCGAGTGATGATGTGCGGGAAGTCAAGACACGCTGGGGTGAGGGCTTTGGCTCTCTTCTTGGCCACTGCAGCCAGGCGGTTCTTCCCCATGCTTCCCTCAGCAGCCTATGCAAGAGCTGCTGAGGACCGCCAGCATCCAGTCCTGGTGCTTCTGGTGAAGGGAGAGGCAGCTCCTGCTCCTCTCCACCTGATGGTGATGGCGGCAGAGGCAGCTCCAGCTCCTCTCCTCGTGATGGTGGGGGAAGTGATACTAGCAGGCATTCATCCTCTGCTGGTGGAAAGGGACCCAGCAGGTATTCACCCTGCTGGTGAACATGGACCCAGCAGGCATTCACCCTCTGCTGGTGAACAGGGACCTAGCAGGCATTCACCCTCTGCTGGTGGAGGTGGTCGGAGGCAGTCAGCTCCTGCTGCTCTGCTCCTGGAGGTGGAGGTGACGGAGGTAGAGGCAGTTCCTGCTACTCTGCTCCTGGCTGTGGAGGAGGCAGAGGCAGCTCCTGCTGCTCTGCTCCTAGTGACGAAGGTGGGAGCGACGTGTAGTCTCCTGGCAACGGAGGTGGGTGCGGCGTGTAGTCTCCTGTCGGCGGAAGTGGGAGTGGCGTGTAGTCTTCCTTTGTTACAGGTGACTGGTGCGGCTCTCCCACACTTGCAGGGGACCGGTGCAGCTCTCCTTCACTTGCAGGGGACTGGTGCGGAACTCACTCATTTGCAGGGAGACAGTGGTGGGACCTCTCCCTCTGGCGCTGGAGACGGCAGCGATGGCTCCTCTCCCTCTGGCTCTGGAGGTCGAAAACCATTAGGCATTCTTCCTCTGCTGGTGGAGATGGGAGCTGCAAGTAGTCTCCCTTCAGCCCAATGAGGGTGCAGGTAGTCGTGGCTCATCCTACTTGGAATGCAACCTGCTGGGGTAGTCCCATATCGGCAGCCAAGTAGTTGATCACCATGGCTGCCTGGTTCACAAAGGACAATGGGTAGTAGTGTTGTTTCCAGCGTTCCCAATGTTCTCCATCTCTGGCCCACAGCAGGTCAACAATCTGTGGGAGCTCCTCCCCGTTCCACTCTGGGTCCGACACCCAGTCCAGCATCTCCTCAGAGGATGGGAAAGGCTCTGTCTCCTCCCTCCTGGGCTATGGATGCTCCCCGACCTCTCTTTTGGGCTGTGGACATTCAGGCTCCTGACCCTCAGGCTGTGGAGGTGAAACCAGCACAGACACCTCCCTCTTGGACGGTGGATGCACAGACTCCTCCCTTTTTGGCTGTGGAGCTGGCATTTGCTTCTTCCCCTTTTTTCTGTGGGCTGGTCTCGGGGCCTTCAGGCGAAACCACTCCTCTGCATCCTCCACCTCTCCCCGATCGAGGCCTTTCATAAAGAGAGGATCTTCATAGGGGCATACATCCTGGAGGTGCCCATACTCCATGCAGGAGGCGTACCATGGAGTCCCTCCTTCATTCAACTCCTCCTGGTGATTAAGCCATGGCTGCCTTTCTTCCTCCCATTATTATTATTATTATTATTATTATTATTATTATTATTATTATTATTATTATATTATTATTTTTTGTAATCCAAAACCAGTTTTTTATATTTCCCCCCAAAAAAATCTGTGGTTCCCGCTCTGGTCTGCGTCTAGGAGGTTCTTACACCACATGTCACAAAGACAGCAAAATAAACAGAGAGGTGGAGTTTTGGTGAAGGTGAGCTGTGCTCAGCATTTAATAATTAAACAGACAGAAAATAAAAGGTTGTAAAGACAACAAAACACAGGACACGGCAATGGCAGCCAAAACAAAGAGACAAACAAAAAGGACTACACAGCCAAACACGGTGAGCTGCTATTATGATATCCATTATTACCTCCGTTGCTACACCCGTTCTCCACTCACCGAACACACAACCCTGAGTGAGTGAAAACATGCTGCTTTTATGCAGCTGTACTGCAACTCGATTGCTAATTAATCATTCAATTGGAGTCTCGGTACAACTGCACGTGAATTAATAAAAAGCAATTCTCCGTGCTCACATATTATATTTTACCTGCACGTGAAGTTCTGTGCAATCCTCGTGCCTAAATATAAATATACATTTTAAACACTCGTGTTACACAGACCCATTTATTTCCCGTGTACCAATGACTATATAACAATATTAACACACAACACGTATCATACAACACAGAAATAAATTCACAGGGGCGGAGTCAACATTGCCACAGGGCACTATGCGCTTGACAGTTCTTTACCCGGGTCGGAAAGTCGGTCATTCTGGAAAAAGACGAGACTCCGTTGGAATAACGTGTTGACCTTAAAGGGAAATAATGTAGCAGCCGCAGAATGTAAAGGCAGCTGCATTCATTTACCAAGGGGTCATGTGTGATAGCATATAAGGGGGACAGGTAATCGTAATCTGTTCCCTTGCATTTGGTTTGTAGTGAGTAAAAGCCAGAAGGACAGTAAAAGTGCAATGTTGCCAGAAATTGGGAGTGTTGTTTTTGTTTGTTTGTATTTGTCTCGTCTTGTCTTGTAAGTTACCAGACAGTTAATACAGTTCCAGAGCTGTCGCCAGGGGCAGTACGAAAACCGGACGAGACTACACTTTTGTCACAAATATAAACTGTATCACCAACCACAAGCAAGACTGCACACACCTAGGAATGGTGACCGTGTTTGTATGTTGTGGATGTACTAACTGTGTTTATTATTTGGGACTGCAACCTGTTATTATTAGGCAGTGCAATACACATTGTTGTGTATTGCCTGGGATTATTGTTTGGTCGCCAGACCTGCAAAGATAATAAAACATTTCTAAAGCAGATTATAATTATCTCTGTCTGCTTCTTTCACGCACTGCATCACCCCTCCTCCTGTCTACAATAAACCACTTTGCCACAGTATAACATCATGGATTTCAATTAACTGCATTCAACAGCGAATGTTACCACCATTCAACATAAGAAAGTTTACAAAACGAGAGGAGGCCATTCGGCCCATCTTGCTCGTTTGGTTGTTAGTAGCTTATTGATCCCAAAATCTCATCAAGCAGCTTCTTGAAGGATCCCAGGGTGTCAGCTTCAACAACATTACTGGGGAGTTGATTCCAGACCCTCACAATTCTCTGTGTAAAAAAGTGTCTCCTATTTTCTGTTCTGAATGCCCCTTTTTCTAATACTCCATTTGTGACCCCTGGTCCTTGTTTCTTTTTTCAGGCTGAAAAAGTCCCTTGCGTCCACACTGTCAATACCTTTTAGAATTTTGAATGCTTGAAAAAGGTCGCCACGTAGTCTTCTTTGTTCAAGACTGAACAGATTCAATTCTCACAAGACATCAGTGTGTATTGTGTATTAAAATGCAGTAAACAGCTTTGTTTGTGTTGAGTGACACCCAGCAAGCCTGCCTGTCTCAAAGCCTAACTGGTGGTGAGAGCAAACAAAGACTTGTCGTTTAAAATTTAAAGATGCGAGAGTTACTGTAAACATCAAATTTACAGTCCATCCAACCCGGTCCATATGCCTTCCTCACCCACTCTGTCCCAGCTGATCTCCCACTGCATCAACCGGCACTTGTCTGGTTGTAGCTTCAGGCCGGCTGTCTCCAGGCGATGTAGTACCTGACGCAGGGGGCATAAAGCCTCCTTGAAGGTCGGCCCCTGTACTAGTAAAGAATCCAAGTACACTAGACAGCACTGTGAGGGGACCCCATTCAACGCACTCTCCATCAGCCGCTCCAACGTGGCAGGAGCATTACACAGTCCGAACGGCATCACCTTGAATAGCCCTCTGCCAGTGGAAAAGGCTGGGCTGTAGGGGTGAGTTCTATGTGTCAGTTGAGCCAGCTACAAAGTCCAAGGATTCTTCAATGTGGAGGAAGGGGTCGGAGTCTTTATGGCTAGTGGTGGTGCTTGTCAGCTTCTGTGGGGTTGCCCCAGGCGGTTAGTTTAATCCCACGGTTTACCAACCACAGAAGCATGGAGGCTGAATTGAGCCACCCCTAGGGGAAAGCATTGAAGATTGAAGCACCAATAATTTTCAGAGCGGGTGTCACTTTATCAGTAAACAAAGTGTCTTTAATGGGAAGAGCAATACTGGCAAGAGTGGCAAGGAAATTATTGCAATCCAAGGCCAGGAAATACATTTAGAGGTGAAAAATTAAGGTAACAAATGGTCCTTTGCTGTCCTTTGAAACTAGCAGCAACTAACTAACTTCCTTTGTGGTTCATTTCAAAGCTTCATATGAGGTCTGATTGCTTCTGTATAAAAAGTCAATGTGCATATTAGAATGTCCCATATATATATATATATATATCCTCTTAATCCTCATTAGAATAACTTTTATTACCACAATTGATTCATAATTGGTTGATTTTATATTTCAACCTTTTTGATATAACGGCTCATTTGATAAATCTTAATCCATAGCCTATAGTTATAACCCAGTTACTGTAATTATAAATGACATATGAGAAATAACTGTAGCTGTTATGGACCTTGTGCAGAGAACATGTGACACACAAAAAAAAAAAAAAAGAAAACTTGTGCAATCCTTGCTTTTATGATTTATAATAAGGTAATACTTTGTGTGTAGGGCATCTCTTACTATAACAGAAATCATTTGTATGATTTGAGATGACATCTGTTATGTAAGACATACCGTACACATGACATATTAAATGGTCATTGTTGGCTGTAGGGTTGAGACTGAGAGGGATTGCATCACTGGTCCTTTAATTGAGATGTTGCCTGTTGACTGTACAGTAGCTGGTTGTTTTTAACAGGAAAGAACAGAAGACGAAGGACTGATCTTTTCAAATGAAAAACAAATCAAATACATTTTTTTAAGAAAGGCAGTGAAATGTGGCATGCCTGCTCTGGGGGTTAATCACGAAATTTAAATTAGCAAATTCTGGAATAATACAGTAAAATGTTATTGTGTTAATTATCCATGGGACAATTATTGCTCACATATGTAAATGAGTCTCTCAGGATAATAATAATAATAATAATAATAATAATAATAATAATAATAATAATAATAATAATAATAATTTATTTATAGAGACTTTCATGCCAAAAGGTTCAAGGCATTTCACACAAGTTAAAATAATACAACAAATACAAAGACAGATATTATAGAAAAAACTAACTTACATAAAATGATAAAAAAAGACTTAATTAAGACAAGTCTTAATACTAGCGCCGCCATAGCTGCTTTTTGAACAGCTTTTGCAATTCAAATTTATCTCTGCATATGTGAATGTCTCGTGCATGTCGTTTCTTAAGTGTTACAAAATATCTGAATTAAATACCCATATGGTGTTTCAGCTGCAGAATTGTAAAAATTAATAAGTTATAAGCGCTTGCTTCTTCAACCACAAGACCTGCAGTTTATGCGGCATATTGAAATCAATACAATATAGTCAACAATTTAGTTTGGGTTTTGTAATAAAATCTAAATCATTGTGAAAGAATGTATTATAATCCTGTTGAGTGCTTGAAACACTGATGAAAGTCATTCTACACATCATATATTACTATTATTTACACTAGATTTCTCAGGCAGAATGACTGTGCCACCCTGAGTATGACGGTGCCAAAATAAAAAAAAAAAAAAGTGCTTACTCTAAGCTCTTTGCACAGAGCAGTGACCATCGGGACTGAAGCTAAACAAAAGCCAGAGACTGTTGCATTTTACAACACAACAAAGTACGGTGTGGATATACTGGATCAAATGGCATGGCTGTATTCTGTCAAAGGTGGTACTCGCAGGTGGACTGTGGCTGTTTTTTATAATGTTTTGGACCTGGCAGCCATCAGCGATTTGGTTTTGTACAAGGAGTGCGACGGGAACATAATTCCTCGGAGGGAATTCATTTTGCAGCTAGCCCTGGAGCTACTTGAAAGCCAGCTGGCAAATGCCCCTCAACCTTCAACCAGCACTACGCCCACTGGCACATGGAATAAAAGACAATGCCAGGTTGCTAAATGCAATAAACACAGAACTTTTGATGTCTGTGCCCGTTGTGAAAAGGCAGTTTGTGACAAATGTACTGGTACAGTTGAAAGGTGTATTTTCTGAATAGATTGTACTTAGAAAGTTGTAATAGAACTCTGAACAGGCAGAGAGAGCCTTTGAACTCTGTTTCACTCAATTCGCTTTTCACATTGCATAACATTGTTATATTTTTGTTTTATGCTATGTGTGGCAGGCTGGCGAGTGGATAGAGGCCCAGAGACAGTCTGTAGTTCAAAAAAATAATTATTTTATTATAAATACACAAATATAAAAAGGCACAAGGGCCAAAACAAAGCGATTTAAACACAAAAAGAAAGACAAAAATCAAAACTAACAAAAATAACAATTTCCAGGCTGGGCAATGCCTTCACTGGATTTATCAAAATTCAAAAATCACACACCAAAAACCACCAATCTGCTTCCTCAGCTCTCTCCTCCCAAATGAGAAGCAGAGGCCTCCTTTTATGTCAGGTGGCTGGGCGCTGATTGATCATTAACTAACCTAATCAACTAATCAACCCCAGCCACCTGAACATAATAAACCCAGGCAGGTAGGGGAAATTAACCCCATCCCTGCCACTTTAAAAAGGGCAGAGCTTTGCTCTGCCACACAATGTTTTATAATTTTATATGTGCATACAGCACCTTTCTACACCTATTTACACAGAAGTGTATTGCGTGAAGTTTATTTTATTACAGTTTTTCATGTTTATGCATATGTGCTCTTTTTGAAAAAAATAAGAAGTGTCAATGTAAATACGGTGTTTCTGCTCTGAAAATGTTATATCCGATTGTTTTCCATTTTCATATCGAAGCCGTTTTAAAATGGAGTAGCACATTGTGCGGGTGCGGTGGTTGTATGTAGTCCGAAATCTTGGCTGTTTTAGTGTTAAGCCTTGATTGAAAAGTAACCACTGTGGGCAAACCTCTGACATGATCGGGCAGAGTTCCACAATTGTGGAGCTCAAACACAAAAAGCAACTGCTCCTTTCTCCCTAAGCCTTACCCTCAGACTGCAGAGTAGGTCACTATCAGTTCGGTAGGGAGATAATAACTCTGACAAGGAATCTGGTGCCATTCCATTTAGTGCTTGTCACAAAGACGGTTGTCGTCAGACCCGGAACAATAACACACAGGACAGATACGTGGAGTTTTGGTGGTTTTGAGTGGTTGCTTAAGCTCAGCATTTAATAAATGAACAAACAAAAAATAAACATGCTGAACAAAACAGAACACGGCACTTGAGCCAAAATAAACAGACAAACAAAACGAATTAACTCTAAACGAAACAGACACTAACAAACAGCGGACGAACAGACAAACACGGTGAGTGAAGTCAATTATTTTCTTTTATTTCTCTTTTTGTTTTCTCCTTCTACCCACCCGTTCTCCACTCAGCAAACACACAACCCCAAATGAGTGAAAACATGTTGCTTTTATGTAGCTGTTCCGAGACTCGATTGCTAATCAGTCATTCAATTGGAGTCTCGGTACAACTGCATGTGAATTAATCTAGTGAATTTCCATGCTCACACATTATTACATTTTACCTGCTCATGAAGTGCTATGCAATCCTCGTGCCTAAATACAGATATACATTTTTAACACTTGTGTGCATAACCCATATTATATCCCATGTATCGACTAAAATACACCAACATTAACACACCACACGCAACATACAACACAGAAATAAACCCAGGGGCGGGGCACATTGCCACAGTGCTTTAAATGTAAGTAATAGAAATTTAAAATCAATTCTATATCTCACTGGAAGCCAGTGCAGAGATGCCACCATAGGAGTTACATGGGCTCTCTTTTTTGTTCTGGTGAGAACCCTTGTAGCTGAATTCTACGCAAGCTGTAGTAAATATATATAATATAGTAGGCCTGGCTGAGGTAAATATATATGGTGTGGGGACATTTGTTAGACTTGGATTACATTTAACCCTTTGCGATCCATTTATTCAGCGCTTGTCAGGCGCGTCAGGTCCTGTTTATTTTACACATGCCATTTAAAATATATATTTTTCAGAGTAAAACAGGTTTTAAAGGCCCTCCATGGTAAAAGGACAACAGTACTGCATCTCCAGCCATGCCCCACCCCTTGTTCACAGTATTTTTCACATACCTCTTTATTATAGACGTGCATTCTGATAAATTCTCTCCTGATCACTCGTTTTATCACCAAACTCCTCAATAATGCGATCCAAGTCATTATTTTATTACTAAAACATTTCAGAAAGCTCTGCAATTGTCTGGATATTCTTTGAGCGCTGGATGCAGAAGCAGTTATCTCCTTTGTTTATGTCCGTGTTATCACTGTAGTGCATGGGGCTATGAGATATGCCATTTTTTCGGCTTCATTCAGCTCGTATCGGTCTCACTTGGCCATTGAAAGGTTTTCTCGGCTTTTCCCGGAGAAAAAACAGCTAGAGATCTGTGCTTTACATCTTTTTGATAATGTCGGACAGGGTCCAACATCGGATTGGAAAGGGAAAATTGTAATGTTGGATCTGGTCCGACATAGGACCACAAAGGGTTAATG
This sequence comes from Polyodon spathula, assembly GCF_017654505.1. NCBI lineage: Eukaryota > Metazoa > Chordata > Actinopteri > Acipenseriformes > Polyodontidae > Polyodon > Polyodon spathula. Next base: position 62,592,806 of record NC_054535.1, read on the forward strand.
TGTTGAATCTGATATTTTACGTCTTTCTGATATCTTGACATGATCTGTTTGCAGATACCTAACAATTAAATATGTTAGTATTCAGCATACAGTATCTGTTAACATTACTGAGGTTTATACCAAAGCCTTCATGAGCTTCCATGAAATATAATTGCTTTCTCTACTGGGACATAGTAGAGTTGTGTCATCCCGCTAAAATATCTGTCAATCTTTAATTACCTGTCAGTCACCCTATTTAAACTGTAGCCAGCTTCCTAATTCTCATCTTGCTTTTCAGTTTGAGGTTACCACGCAGACTTAGAGAACCAGTCTTAAAACAAACCTTTTGTTTTCAGTTGGTTTAAAGTGACTACTCATCAGAGGAAGCATTTTTCCCTCCTTCTGGGTGTCTTTCTTCAACAAATTCTCCTCCCTCTAACAATGCTGCTGCTTCAACCTTTGCGTATCCAGTTGTGTCCTCTGTCACTCCTCTTCACCGCTCTAAACGCATCAAACCTCAGAGTGATTCTCCAGCACAACTTTTTTACAAGGATTGGCCCATCCACAAACTCCTGAAAGCGCTGTTAAAAAAACGATTGCTCATTGAAGCAGGGAGCGATCGGGCTGCTTTATTTGTTTCATACTGCAATTCCATATTGGCCGAGCCTGTTTTTCCTCCTCAAAAGTCACAGCAAAGATAAAAACTTGTCAGTTCACGTTCAGCCTCTGCAGTACAAGCATCACTCGCTCATGATCCAGCATCTACAACCCCTCAGTTTTGAACTTAATCTGATCCTTCCTCTGATTTGCGTTGTCAGATTTTTAATGATATTAACCAGCTCATTCATCCTCTATCCACCTCCATTCATTCCTACAGTATCTGATTGCTTGATGCGCTTGATAACAGGATCTCTCGCTTGGAACCGGCAGCCATTACATCCTCATCAGTACACCAGCAGCAGCACTCGCCTCTCCTGCTGCTTTAACCACGCCCACAATTGTTCTCGAGCTGCCAATCTTCACTCTAGCGACTGCCTCTAGTTCAGGATCCTTCTGCTTCAGTAGGTAATAACCACTCTCTCCTCAACTGAGATGCAATATTATTGAAGGTAAAGACGTTAATTTGGTCTCAATTCTTATTGCAACCTCAGAATTTCTGGATCACAGGGTAGTAGACGGTGGAGATATGTATATTACTCTAAAATCTCGGGATCCTTCACATTTTTTCACAATGTCCTTTGTGAAGTTTACACTCACCGACGGCAAAAACTGGACTCATTTATTTAACATTGTTGATCTCTCGGTTGGATATGGGGGTACCATTTTTTTCTGTCATCTATCAGTATCATAAATCTTTTTCAGCCACAGCAGCTTCTCGCTTAGCATTGGACAATACACTGACTGGTCTCAACCCAATTGTCATCTTTTTAATAGATTCTTCAGTGGTCTCTGTGCTAACATTCTTTTAGCAATTGTGCATTGGCAGTTCCTCTTATCCATTCTTCAGCTCCACCTGCTTTTTCAACAAGCAATGGAAGACCCATAAAATATTCTGGTGGCACACAGCTGTGCAATAACTTCATTTTCTCATTCTGCATTTCCAAAGAATGCCATTATTTACATATGTGTAGTTTCTGTGGCAATTTTCATTTATGTTCCACCTGCCCTCTTTCATCTAAATGCCATTCATCATTACTAATCACCTCTACTCCAATCAACATCCTGGCTCTATCAGATGCTTTTCAGTATCACCATGACCTTTTTTTTTTTTTAATTATCTAATTTCTGGCCTATGGTTTTTATACTGGTTTAAAATCCATCCCTTCTTCCTTTATTGTAAAAATTCCCAAGTTGCTATAAAAGAACCAGGTAATCGATTCTCTCATCAATTCTGAGCTATCAAAGGGATTAATCGAGGGCCCATTTTCAGCTTCTCCCTTTCCTCAATTCCACATCAATCCTATAGGAGTAGCAACAAGGAAAATGTCAAGCAAGAAGCTCCTCTTCCTTGACCTCTCTGCTCCTCATGACTCTTCTATCAGCAGCATTAATTCTCTCATTCCCTCGGATCAGATTTCTCTTCATTCCATCAACATATCTATCCATTCCATCAAAATATCTATACAGGGTTCCTGGTTAGCTAAAGCAGCCATTTCTTACTCCTTCAAAGTCATGCCTATACTCCCTTCTCTCCATCATCTTTTTGGTATCTGTTGGAAGGGATGTTATGTTCGAGTCTTATGAAGGTAAAATTCAAGAGGGAGCAGTACTCCTAGTGGATACTTTCTCATGCACTGGGCCCGAGTGAAATGAATCCACTGAATCCACTAAATATTATGAGAGACAAACACAGACACGATACTTGTATTTAGGATACCTTTTGAGAGACTATATTTAATGAAGCACAATAGTGATAATATTACAACGTTTTTAAAAATGTTTTATCCGGAGCTCTTCCTAATTAGAAATATTACTACCACAATAATACATGTGTTTCACGACTTAAGTTTCTAACAGTGTTTTATTACGTTTGTAAATTATCATACAAGTATTTAAAGAACAATTGAACGAGAAACAATTCAAACCAGATATTGCTTTCAGTCAGGCATAAATCTAACTAAACCACCTTACATCATGGCTGTATTAATTCTGCTCATACTTAAGACATCTATAATTCAGGCAATGAATATATGCTTACCCTCCACTTTGAGGTGCAATTGATTCAGAGCGGTTTGGTAAGATCAGTCAGTAGGTAAAGGCTTTTCAGGCAGAGTCTCAAATCAGGATTACACTACAGAGGATGGGTTCAAATTCTCACGAGCTCAGTTGAGGATCGGAGGACAGAAAAATAATGCTTTGGTATCGTTTGATTAAAGTTTTTATGACCAATTTTTCAGCTGCCTACCCACCATTCATTAGAAAAAGCCTCCAGCTCTGGCCTTGTTTATAAATACTTGAGATGTTGCTGCTTTGCTGAAAGGGTGTTAAAAGAAAAAAACAACTATAATTCATATTTTAGAGAAAAATTGGTGCTAGTGACCACAAAACATAGGCTTATTTTTAATTATAGAAAATGCAGTATGCAACTATACTTTATGATAAAAAAAACTATTTAGCAGCAAACAAACAAGCTCTTCTCTTCCGTTCAAGAGGGACCCTATCTTTTTCTGTTCTCCTCTTCTCCCTCAAACAGCAAGACTGGTCCCAGGCATACAGGATCTTGCATCACAGGTATGATGATCTCTCTCTGGTTGGCACCTGTAATGTACTGCAACTCCCTCAATAAGCTCCCTACTCTGCAGACATACCATGTTTCCCATGGCTCCACAGTCTACTGGCTGTTTACACTTATTATTTCCTTTCCATTGAAATTAACCACTAGCTCTCCTGAACTAACCTCAGTATAAACATAATATCTTCCTGGGGAGCAAACTGCACAAGCTCTCTTTTTAAATGGGCCCTGTCTTAGCTGACACTTGTCACAACGACAATCGGGGTGTCTTGGAGAATCTCGTTTATTCCTGGAATTTATCACTTTCAAACCAAATCTTGTAGAAACTCCTACAGGACAGTTATGGAAAGTCCCATACTTAGCCATCTCAGTCTGCTCACATAAATACACTAATCTGGTCACACCATGGGCCATTTTAATCTCTCTAATATAATATAGACTTGTCGCCATATCTGCCACTTTCCACTCATCTGTGCTGTATTCACAGTCAGTGGGTATTTGCAACAACAGATTAGACAAGGAGCCTACCTGAACACCAGTGTTTATTTTATGTATTCTCCACACTATTCCAGACTCAACGGTTTTGATTAATTCTGTGACAGGGGCAATTTTACTTCACTACTAAACTAACTTTCAGATGCCACATCAGCCCTAAGATATTTGATTCACTCTCCAAGCCCTGTGCTGGATTATACAAAACATTAATCATGTCCCTGTTCTGCTGCACTTATTGGATAACTTTCTCCTTATATCTCCTCCATCATCCCCTCCATCTGAAGCGCTCTTAGAACTCAGGTCTCTCTTCTCAGCAGTCGGCGTCCCCTTCTCAGAGAAGAAAACTATTGGGCCAGTTCACTCTCTTAAGTTCCTAGGAATAACATTAGATACTATTTGATGTGAAGTCCAACTACCTCCCGATAAACTCACTTTCGCACTCTCATTCAATACTTGATCAACCATTCAATTTCTAAATGGAACATTCTTTCTCTCCTGGAACATTTCAATTTTGTAATTCGCATCATTCCTTAAGGTTGGACATTTATTTCTCGTCTTCTCGCTCTATCTTAAACAGCTAAAAATCTCAACTCTCACATTAATATTACAGCTGAAGCCCAGAAAGAAATGAGGATGTGGTCCTCTCTCCTACAGCACTTGAATGGCCTGTCTCTGTTTTAAGATGGCTTCATTTCTGCCCCCTATGACTTCTCACTCCATACGGATTCTTCTTCTTTCGGTTTTGGTGGGATTTTTCTTAATCAATGGTCCTCAGATGGTTGGCCTAAGAAATACAAAATCTCCCTCCTCAGCTTAAATCCAGAGCCTTACTTGAAGTATTCCCTATTGTCATTGCAGCCTATCTTTGGGGCCCATTTTGGCAGGAAGAAATCTTAATTCTTTGTAGTCCATTTATTCAGTGCCTGTCTGGCACGTCAGGTCCAATTTATTTTCAAATGCGCTGTTTATTTTACACACACTATTTAAAAGTAATTTTATTCATAGTAAAATGGGTTTACTGCATATCAACAGGACACTCAGTACTGCATCTCCAGCACCGCCCCACCCCTTGTTTGCTGTATTTTTCACATATCTCTTCATAGTAGTGCGTACTGATAAATCATCTCCTGATCACTCGTTCTATCACCAAACTCCTCAATAATGCGATTCAAGTCAATATATTATTACTATAACATCTCAAAAAGCTCTGCAAATGTCTGTGATATTCTCTGAGCGCTGGATGCAGAAGCAGCTATTTTGTTTATTTATGTCCGTGTCTGTGGTGAAGGCACTATGGGCCTGATCTATGATCTTCGCACAATCCCCTCGCTAAATTTGTGCCTCACAAAAAAATAGTGCTTTGGCACAAAATGAAAGACATTCCAAAATGGCACAAAGCAGTTGTGCGACATTGAAATATAGCAGTTTGTTGAGCAATTCGCAAATCTTTGTTTGTGCCTCGCAAAACCATCTGCGCATTCACTACCAATATAGCAACTGCACACAACAGCCAAGAGAGAATTTAGAATGATGGACAGTCACCATTAGTAATGGCATTACCCCGACAAGCTGCTATCATTGGTGTCGCCACAGTATGTACCGATATGACAGCAGACAAGACCACACAATATATCGTGCACACATACATAGTATCCTAATACTAACTGTGTATTTCGTATCATGTTTTTGGAATACTGGTATCCAGAATGCGGAAGGACTGATTCAGAATACCCTGCTTACAGGGCATGGAATAGCTATTCAAATTTCCCACTATTCCGAATACAACTGGAATCCTGATAGAACAGGACAACCAGAACAGGTGCCCGGATAGCAATATGGGTGCAGTCAATTGCACCTACCATGCGTGGCAGGTACGCAACCTCATAAAAACCCTGCATTATCTCCTCCGTTTGCTCTGGTACTGGGGAATTTAATACGTTCATCAGCACGTCACAGCAACGCGGTTATGAACCTGTCGAGGTGGCCGGACACGACTGACTGGGTGATCCCCATTGTATCACCTAGTACCTTCTGGAAGGTCCCGGTAGCCAGGATACACATACAGACAGACACTACCAATTGCTTAGACAAGGCATAACTGTACAGGTTTGTTCTTTCCAGGTCATCATGCAGCGTGTGACAAAGATGAGTCAGCATGTCTCAATCGAGACGATACCTGGACACGGCTTGCTCATTGCTGAGCTCCTCATATGTGTGCCGAGGCCAGTCCACCCTTTCAGCATATCTTTGCCGATGTTGGGGTTGCTGTTGCTGGGTGTGCCTTGCATCATTCACATCCAAATGTCGATGGACACGCTGCATGCTATCCAAGTTTCCCATTGTTGCCTGTTTGTAGTCAATGCTGGAAAGGTAGTGTACACGAAGTTAACGCAGTCCTTTTACAATCCTTATTCTGCGCGTCACAAACCTGGTTTTGTGCTTGGTGCATACTTCGAATAAACCAGGATCACGCATATTGTCGGTCATTCCCCCCATATTGCGCGATGCATATATTTTATTTCTGCACAGCGCAGAATGGATTGTCACACGCAAAAGGACATTTCGAATATGACAACTTGGCACAATTTCGGCACAACGGCCATTTGCAACGCGCATACCCCTCTGTGTGTTGCACAAACCTTTCGAATATCAAGCCCTATTTGTATTGCTCAGACTAGATCTGCCCCCTTTTTTTTAGATTCTCTCCGCTTCTATCGGCCTCACTTCGCCATTGAAAGCTTTTCTCTGCTTTTTCTGGAGAAAAAAAGACTAAAGATCTGAAGATATCTGAGAAAAGGTAAGTGTGACTGTAGCAAAGTGGTAAGTGGTACGTGCAGGTGCAGTGCAGTAACCCAACAAGAAACGACAGACAAACAAAGTGTGGGTGAAAAAGGTTTTAATCCAGGGGTCTGATGACCAAACAGAAACAAACAATAATGGCTGGCAATACACAATGATGTGTAAATGATGTGTATTGCACAGTAAATGATGATGGGTTGCAGTCCCGTTTACAGTAAACAATAAACCCAATGCAAATACCCAAACACAAACATGGTCATCTCTCCCAGTGAATGATGTAGTGCTGGTAGTGAATTTACAATGTTATTTAGTGAACAGTGTGTTGTTGTCTGGGCTTTGTGCTGGCCGTGGGAAACAGCTTCAGATCATGTTTAGCCATCCAGTCTAAAGACACAAGACAAACAAGATGATATAGACAGACTGACAAAAACAAACAAAACACTCACGTTCTTTTAACACAGAATACCGGTCCTTTCAGTTCTTTTGCATAACCAAAACAAAGGAAGAGATTATGTTGCTTCGTCCCCTATTTATACAGTCACACATGACCTCTTGGTAAATGATTGCAGCCACTCCTCCAATCTGCTGCTGCCACATCATTTCCCTTCCGGGTTGATGAGTTAGTGCACCGAAGCTCCACCCTCTTTCTAGATGACCAACTTCCTTTTAACCCTAGGAATAAAGTGTCAGGCCAAACAGTCCAGGGTACTCTGTTCCCGTTACTTAGCGGCCTCACAGGTCGGGAGGGAAATTTACCACCATTCTATTTATGTGACATACAGACGGATGGGCATGCATATAGACAGAACCCCCTTTATCCCCACAATGTGATATTACCAATAACTTATGCTTGGATGTGCAGTAGAAACAAGGTATATTTCATTCAAACCAACAGGGACAGGGAATGCTGGATAGTGAGATAGTGAGACACTTCAGAGATTTTGCAAAATTAGGATAACTTATTATTAATAAAGAGTTGAACAACACAAAAAGGTGGGCGGTCAAAGTAAGTGGTAAAAGGTAGGGAAAATGAAACTCCAAATGCATTTTTCCAGGTGGACACGACAAGCTTTAGATAAACTTTGCTGGAATAATAAATCAAATGATAAATCATAGGTACATACCAGCTATTAACATGGTCTAATCCAGTATTATAATAAATTACAAGCAAAGCTGTCTAAATTTCTGTGAAAGACCTAGTAATTCTACTAATATCACCACTATGCGCTTATGAAATTTAAGAAAAAATCTCATAAATCTAATAACCCCCTAAATTATTAAAACAAACAAAATGTTGCGATCAGCCCATCTTGTTTTGAGAGAAACAGCCTGCTCAGATTTTGTAGTTGTGAAAACAAGGACATGACATTCTCAGCCCATATATTTTTTGTTTTCATTACGATTTAGACCAAACAGAATGACGTTGCGGATGTAACCCTGATTCCCTGAAAGAGAAAACAACCAACAACTAATACTTTTGGGATATGCCTGCCACAGGTCAGGAATTTACTGATAATTTTATGTCAGAGCTGCCAATAGGCCCTTCCGGGGAGTGACGTACTCGGTCCTGCCTACTGAGGGAGTAATTAGTCACTCCATGGAGATCATGTTCTCTTTTGCATCAAACCCGTGAATGCGAGTGATGCGACCTCGCAAGGTTTGTTGGTCACTACCACCAAATCTTTGTGGTGTGAGTGTGCAACCTCTTGTGCCTAATGAAGGCATAGAGGGATTGTGGCAGGCTGGTGAGTAGATAGAGGCCCAGAGACAGTCTGCAGTTCAAAAAAGTAACAATTTTATTATAAACACAAAAATAAAGTGCACAAGGGCAAAATAAAGATCTTTAAACACAAATAGAAAGATAGAAAAATTTACAAAAATAAGGTTTCCAGGCTGGGCAATGCCTTCGCTAGATTTATCAAAATTCAAAAATCACAAACACCCACAAACACCAACCTTCTCCTCAATGAGAAGCAGAGGCCTCCTTTTATGTCAGGTGGCTGGGCGCTGATTGATCGTTAATTAAACTAACCATCTAATCAACTAATCAACCCCAGCCACTTGAACACAATAAACCCAGGCAGGTAGGGGAAATTAACCCCATCCCTGCCAATTTCTAAACAGCAGAGCTTTGCTCTGCCACAGGGATCTACCACATTGAGTTGATAGAACCTGGTGAAAGTATGCAGAGTAGCCCAGCTAGCCGCACTACAAATATCAGTCAACGAGGCACCTCTAAAGAGGGCCCATGACATAGCCACTCCTCTAGTAGAGTGTGTGGCCACCCTCCCAGGTGGGGGTAGGCATGCATTAGTATATACAGTTGAAACTGTGTCCACAGTCCAGTGGGACAGTCACTGCTTCACGAGGGCTTGACCCAGGGTCCTTTCACCATGACAGACGAAGAACTGGTCAGACTTACGCAGCGCTCTCGTCCTATCCACATAACATCTCAATGCTCGAACCTGGCAGAGGGAATTCAATCTCTGATCCTCCTCCAAAGAAAAAAGAGGGGAGGGGAAAACCTCTAGTTCCACTGATTGATTCAAATGGAAAGTCGTAACCACCTTAGGGAGGAAAGCGGGGTTCATGCGTAACGACACCCTATTTCCATGATCCTAAACACGCATTCGGGAGCTGTGCACTGACAAAGCCTGTAGCTCACAAACATGCTTAGTGGAAGTGATGGCTAATAAAAAGGCTGTCTTCATAGAGATATATTTCAACTCTATGGAATGTATAGGCTCAAACGGGGCTTTAGTGAGAACCTCTAATACCATGTCTAGACTCCACTCAGGGAGGACATCCTTTCCAGGAGGACATAACCTCTGAGTGGCCTAAAGAAAACTGCTCATTAGTATACGAGCCCCCAGGGACATGGTATGCAGATATTGCTACTAGGTGCACATTCAGCATAGAAGGGGATCTAAACTTCTCCAGCAAGTCTTGCAGAAACTGTAAAATGGTTGCAATGGGGTCATATATGGAGTATAAGTGGAGGTATTGCCAATTTTGGAAATACCTCCACTTATAGGCATATAACAAACTTGTGGAGGGGGTCCTAGCATGCTGCAGTGTACTGACAACTACATCTGAGAGGCCTAAGGCAGACAGACAGTACTGTTCAGGGGCCAGACCTACATTTGGAGTCTGCCTGGTTCTGGGTGCCAGGGAGTGCCTCTCGTCTGACTGAGGAGATCCATGTGCACTGGGATCTCCCTGGGCTGGCCTTGCAGCAGATGGCAAAGGTTTGCAAACTAGATTCTCCTGGGCCATCTGGGGGACACCAGGAGAACTGTTGCCTCTTCTCTCCGAACTTTCTCTAGGAAGGCCGGGAGCAATGGCATTGTGTACAAGAGCCTCCTGTGCCACTCGTGGGCTAGGGCGTCGACGCCTAGTGCACTGTCGAAGCAGTTGAGGGAGAACCATAGGGGGCAGTGAGTTGTCTCTGCTGTGGAAGAGAGATCGACTCAGGCACTTCTGAACCATTCCCAAATGTGCTGTACCACCCGAGGGTGGAGTCGCCATTCTGACGGGTGAAGACCTTCCATCGAGAGGAGGTCCGCCGCCCAATTCACCTCTCCAAGAAGATGAACAGCCCAGACGGATAGCAAGTTACTCTTTGCCCAGTTCAAAAGCTGAAAGTCTATACAGTGGAACCCCGGGGACCAAAGTCCTCCCTGGCGGTTGGCATACGCTACTACAGACATGTTGTCCTTGTGGACAAGAACATGGCTCCTCTGGAGCACTAGGAGAAAATGCTGGAAAGCGAGATGGATTGCCCGCAGTTCCAGCGCATTTGTGTGCAGGGATATCCATCGACCCAACCAGGACCCGTAGACTCCTTTGCCTGCCCAGACCACACCCCACCACAAGTCGGATGCATCTGTCATCACCACCTGACAGCTGTGGATCACTCCCATCCTTACACCTTCTCAGGGCTTCTCAGCATACGCGAGACAAGGTCAGCTGACTGTCTGTCGCCTCTGGGGTGTATCAGGCACATGTGGAGTAACCCTAGTTAGATGGTTGATGAAGCTGTGGCCATCAGACCCAATAGTTTCTGACTGGCAACAGATCAACCAGTATATATATATATATATATATATATATATATATATATATATATATATATATATATATATATACACACACACACACACACACACACACACACACACACACACACACACACACACACACTACCGTTCAAAAGTTTGGGGTCACTTAGAAATTTCCTTGTTTTTGAAAGAAAAGCAAATTTTTTGTCCATTAAAATAACATCAAATTGATCAGAAATACAGTGTAGACATTGTTAATGTTGTAAATGACTATTGTAGCTGGAAACGGCTGATTTGTAATGGAATATTTACATAGGTGTACAGAGGTCCATTATCAGCAACCATCAGTACTGTGTTCCAATGGCATGTTGTGTTTGCTAATCCAAGTTTATCATTTTAAAAGGCTAATTGATCATTAGAAAACCCCTTTGCAATTATGTTAGCACAACTGAAAACTATTGTGCTGATTAAAGAAGCAATAAAACTGGCCTTCTTTACACTAGTTGAGTATCTGGAGCATCAGCAATTGTGGGTTCGATTTCAGGCTCAAAATGGCCAGAAACAAAGAACTTTCTTCTGAAACTCATCAGTCTTTTCTTGTTCTGAGAAATGAAGGCTATTCCATGAGAGAAATTGGCAAGAAACTGAAGATCTCATACAACGCTGCGTACTACTCCCTTCACAGAACAGCGCAAACTGTCTCTAACCAGAATAGAAAGAGGAGTGGGAGGCCCCAGTGCACAACTGAGCAAGAGGACAAATACATTAGAGAGTCTAGTTTGAGAAATAGACATCTCACAGGTCCTCAACTGGCAGCTTCATTAAATACTACCCCCAAAACACCAGTCTCACCGTCAACAGTGAAGATGTGACTCCGGGATGCTGACCTTCTAGGCAGAGTTGCAAAGAAAAAGCCATATCTCAGACTGGCCAATAAAAAGAAAAGATTAAGATGGGTAAAAGAACACAGACACTGGACAGAAGAAGATTGGAAAAAAGTGTTATAGACAGACGAATCTAAGTTTGAGGTGTTCGAATCACAAAGAAGAACATTCGTGAGATGCAGACCAAATGAAAAAATGCTGGAGGAGTGCTTGACGCAATCTGTCAAGCATGGTGGAGGCAATCTGATGGTCTCGGGGTGCTTTGGTGGTGGTAAAGTGGGAGATTTGTACAGGGTAAAAGGGATCTTGAAGAAGGAAGGCTATCACTTAATTTTGCAACGCCATGCCATACCCTGTAGACGGCGTTTGATTGGAGCCAATTTCCTCCTACAACTGGACAATGACCAAAAGCACAGCTCCAAACCATGCAAGAACTATTTAGGGAAGAAGCAGTCAGCTAGTATTCTGTCTATAATGGAGTGGCCAGCACAGTCACCGGATCTCAAACCTATTGAGCTGTTGTGGGAGCAGCTTGACCGTATGGTACGTAAGAAGTGCCCATCAAGCCAATCCAACTTGTGGGAGGTGCTTCAGGAAGCAAGGGGTAAAATCTTTTTAAGATTACCTCAACAAATTGACAACTAGAATGCCAAAGGTCTGCAAGGCTGTAATTGCTGCAAATGGAGGATTCTTTGACGAAAGCAAAGTTTGAAGGACGCAATTATTATTTCAATTAAAAATCTTTATTTCTTACCTCGTCAATGACTATATTTCCTATTCATTTTGCTATATTTCCTATTCAAACTCATTTCATGTATGTTTTCATGGAAAACAAGGACATTTCTAAGTGACCCCAAACTTTTGAATGGTACTGTGTGTGTGTGTGTGTGTATATATATATATATATATATATATATATATATATATATATATATATATATAAAAAACACAGACGGCAAATGCTTTAGGTTAAGAAAGCAGATTATAGTTGCCAAGCGATGTAGGCTGTTGAAAGTAAAAAACGGAGAACAGTTGTGCAGTGTTTAGCTCAGGCCTTCGATTCCGATTCCGGAGAAGTGGCAAGATGATTTCCAGTAATAAACTGCAGTGGAATTAGAAAACTCGAAGTGAGAGTTCTTTTACAAGAATCAATCATGCAAGTCGAGAGGTTAGTTATACCTACCTGACTATGAGAAGCAAAAGAGAACATGATCTCAGTGGACTACTTATTCCCTCGGTAGACGGGACCTAAGACGTCACTCCCTGAAGGGGTCTATCGGCAGCTCTGACATATAATGCTCAGTAAATACCTGACCTGTGGCAGGCATATCCCAAAAGTTTGGTTGTTGGTCATCTTCAAATTGAAAGGGGCCCACTTTATTTTGCATTGACCACACTGTTTTACAAATTACTTTTTTTTTTTGTACCATGCTTCAGCTGGTACATTTCTCATTAAGAAGTCCCTTTAATATAGTAGAATGTTTCATATCAGATTTCATTGGTTCCATGGGTCAATCGGAAATGTGAAAATAGTGTATCTCTAAAGGGAGGAGTTATACTGCATTGTAGTTGCTATATTAACATCATTATAAACTAACAATGTCATGCAGTTGCCACCACGTAGAATAGGCTCGTTTGTGTTAATGTGATTCACCCACAATAAGAGATGGATGGTATCAACACCCATACAATAACCTGACATTCAAAATGTCCCCCAATCACCAATACAGTAATCAAAACAAACAAACATGTATGTGGGTAAAAATGTTTATTAAGGCACTCATTACACTAATAAAAAAAGTATTAAAACCTATGAATGTAATAAAAAGTACAGTAATCTGTTGCGTATCCAACTGTGATGATACCAGAGTAATGACAGATATGTAAAAAGGCAGATAAATGAATCCTGTTTTAAATATCATTATACACAGCTGTTTTTGAGATTCATCTTTTATTAGGAAGCTCCTCTAAATCCCTTGTTTAGAAAGATACAGGGTTTTAATGCTTGTGACAGAGTAGCCGTCTGCCACGTGAATGTGTGAGTGACAGGCAGGAGATCGAGACGGAGGTTGAGGTTGATACGCCCTGCAGGTGAACAGGATATATGAGACAGACAACAGTTGCTGTTCAAAGTAGTAGGAAATCACTGTATGTATTATTTTTACAGCTTTTAGTGAACTGTGGCTCTCATTCCTCTCCTCTCACTCACAAACTCATCCTCTTTTAACTCTCTTTCTCAATTCTCCCGCCGCCAGATCCCGCTTCTTCCTTTCAAACTGTCATCTCCACACACACACCCAAGTCTCTCCCCCTTCCTCACACATTGGTCCAACACTCCCTATCTCTGACTGCTCATGTCAGAACTGCTCCCACCCTCACACACAGGCAGTCTTTCAGCTCTAGTCACACAAGCACCAAAACACCCAGACAAAGCTAACAGATCTGACCAAGAATAACACAGTTTACAAACACATTATTTAGAGAGTACTCCCACCCTCTTCCCCAGTCATTAATCAGGTCCATTCCCACATTGTCTCCAGCTTTTTGAAGCAACGTTGCACTGTTTGCTGACTGACAGATTTCCAGGCATGCTTTAACAAGCCACATGCTTTAGCAAGCGCACAGAAACATTTTATTTACACTGAATTTTCACGCTGATGCTCTTTTTGCTTTTTTCTTTCCAGCCATGCTTGCTGTTGCAATCAGTGCTGTTTTGTCAACTGTAAATAAATCTGACACGGTACAGGGATTAAATAGTCAAGGTACAGTACAGAAGTAATCGTTCAGTAATGAGGTGCAAACAGCTGATTGATCGATCTGTCAAGCTTTTTTACTAGTAAAGAGCTGCCAATTTTAGTAAAATCTATGTCAATGACACATAACGAAATCCAAACAGCTGAGTTTGCCCAAAATATATGGCATGCTTAACATGGTGTAAATTATGCCATTGTTACTTAAATCAATGGGAATGGCAAATGGCAAACGTTACACCCGTCCGCTATAAACGGAAATAACCCAGTATGGTGTAAGTGGTGGCGACTGTACATCAGTGGGTCTAAAACACCAAAGTATGATGTTACATTGTGGCAAAGTGATTGATTGTGTACAGGTGCAGGAGTGATGCAGTGTGCAATGAACAGACAGAGACTTGTAATCCAGTTGGAAAAGGGATTTTATTTATTATTATAATGGTGACCAAACAATAATTCCAGGCAATACACAACAACGTGTAATGCACTGGCAACAAACAAACGGGTTGCAATCCTAAATAATAAACACACATATTATTCCCACAATGTACAAACACGGTCACCAGTCCTGGGTGCGTGCTGCAGTGCTTGTGGTGGGTGATACAAGTTTATTCGAGAAAAGTGAAGTGCTGTTCCGGGTTTTGTGCTGGCCTTGGCGACAGCTCCGGAACATGTTAGTCATCTAATAATTACAAACAATTATAGACAAGCAAAACAAAACACTCACTGTACTTTTTGTCACTAGGTCTCTCACGGGTCCTTACAGGTTTAAATGCTCAAACCAAAACAAAGGAACAGATTACAATTCTCAGTCTCTTTGGTAAATGAGTGTAACCGCCTCTCCAATCTGCGGCTGCCAAGTAGTTTCCCTTCCGGGTCAATGCATTATTATGTCTCGCCCCCTTACTGCCTGGCCGACTTCCCTTAAACCCTGGGAAAGAACTATCAGTCCAGACCATCCATGGAACTCTGTTCTCGCTTCTTAGCCTCACAGGTCGGGAGGGAGATTTACATCCAAGAATCATTGTACTTCTGTCACATGCATGTACAAAGAAAATCACTGAAAATAATTGCAAATTAAAGCACTGTAGTACAGTATTTGGAATTTTACAAAACAGCATTCCAAAAACAGTTCTTACCATGCTTTCTCAGTCCATGCCAAAGTAATCTGGCTTTTTGCACACCTTAAGTGGGTGTTAACCCACATAAATGGTGTTTAAAAAACAAAAACAATAACAAAAGCATGCTGTGGCGAGTGGTCACAGTGCGCAGGTGTAGTGACGTCACAGGCCAGGAAGAAGCAAAACCAAACAAGGTATTTTTCTGTTTGAAATGGCCGTAGCTGAATCTTTAATAAATAATAAAACAAAGAAGTGAACACAAAACAGGACACAACACTCTAACCCAAATTAAATAGACAAACTAAACGCAACAGACACTGACACACAGGGACAAGTACTAAACAAAACAGGTACCTTGCTGATCCTCCAGCATGATGTAGCAATTGATTTTTACTTTTAACTTTTTATATTTTTAATTCTCCTTCTCCATACCCGTTCCTTCGCCCTGAACACACAACCCGAGTGAGTGACAACATGCTGCTTTTATGCAGCTGTGCTGAGACTCGATTGCTAATCAATCATTCAATTGGAGTCTCAGTACAACTGCATGTCAATTAATAAAGTGCAATTCCCCGTGCTCACATATTATTACATTTTACCTGCATGTGAAGTGATGTGCAATCCTTGTGCCTAAATACAAATATACATTTTAAACACTGATGTTACACAGACCCATTTATATCCCATGTATGAATGACTATACACCAACCTTAATACACTACATACAACATAAGACACAAATAAATAGCACAGGGGCCGGGCACTTTGCCACACACACACACACAAACACAAATTGGCTTTGGAGGTCAGTGGAAAAATATTATTTCAGCTTTTGTAATTATTAGAGATGCAAGTCGGTTATGAACTCTTTCACTGCTTAATATTGCATATGAAAAACTTAATGTACCTGTGGCAGGAAATTACATTGCGGTGACGACAGACCAGAAGAAGGAAGAACAACAAAAGTATCTGCAGTTCAAAGAGACATGCAGTGTGCACCGTTTTATTTAAATAACAACAAAAATAAAATAGTTAAACAAAAATAAACACTGCTCAGAGAGCAGGAAAATAAAAAGTTTAAACAAAACAAATCTCGCACACAAACAACAACAAAACCTATGGTCAGGCTGGGCAACTGTCTTCACTGTTCCTTGGTCTTTTTTTAAATTAATCTCTCTTCTCTCTCTGCTCATGTTCCGCCTGTCGAACACCCCACCTGGAGTGCAGAGAGATGCAGGTATTTATGCAGGTGACCATCTCCCGATTTTCAACAAATTAGTCACTTAATTCGGGAGATGGCCACCTTCTCCACAAGTTTTATAATGTAGATGGGGTTGCTGCAAAATAATAACAAAACTAAACCCAGCTACGTTGTCATACAAGAAATAACCAAAATACATGTCGGTTCGCCGTCATCTATATATGAACAAATATAATACACAATATGAAAAAAACAAAAACAAAAACAAATACAAAATAACACAGGGGCGGAGAAGGAGACCCCGTTCTAAAAATAAATACTGTACAGGGCTGCTCGTCGTGTTATAGTACCATAATAATATTTCCACATGCATGTTATTAATATTATACATACAACTACCACTGCTACGGATGTTTATTATATATATATATAGATATATACGATATATATCAATATATATATATATATATATATATTTTTTTTTTTTTTTTTTTTTAAACATACTTAATTTATCAGTGAGGGGATTCGAAACAGATACAAAAGGAATTTGTTGCTGTGACAACACTGCTCTGTTATTTGCAGTGTGTGTGTTTCACTTTCCAGGTGACTAGTAACATCTTTTTCCCCTTGATGGCTACAGGACAGCTCCCAGTTATACAGGGTACATTTAAAAAAAAAAAAGTCTGATACTGGGACAAGGAAGGGCCACTAATTTGTCCAGTGGGCTTTACATTTAGTGATATACTTTGCAGAACCCGCAAACTACTTGTATTTTGGGAGAACTCATGGTTCGGTAGTCTTCTTGGTTACAGTGCACATGCCTGCTATTCCTAATAAGGCCCAAGATGCATTGCTGTCTCATGCAGCGCCTAAGTAAAAATATTCTAAATCACACACACACACACACACACGTTCATTATTATACATGGCCAAGGTCAGCTCGGGACTCGGTTAAAATCATGCTAATAATTAATTATTTAGGCCCTTTTGCACGTTGCTTTGCCACAAATAAAATGCATTACATCCATTTGTTGTGCATATAGCGTTCAAAAATAAAACCCAAAAACCACAAACCCTAAATATCTGTTCAGATGTATTTAAAAGCATTTCACTTTGCATTTGAAGTGAGTCGGATAAGTGCGTGATGGACACTTGCAAAGAAAAAGCTACTTGTTTGCACTGTACAAAACCACACATATTCTGCAAATTTAGAGCCTCAGATACTCTAAACTTTATAATAGTATCTTATTCAGAAAAATAAAACTGTTATACCTTTGTATTTAAATAAACAACATATATTAATGATGTTCTCATATCCTTTTTCTTCTGTTATAAAAACTTTAGTGGCTGAGGGCACGTGCAAGTGCCTCTGTCATTTTTCATGCGGCCTTGATGACTATATTATTTATTTTGGCGACACAGTATTTGTCAGGTTGAGATGAATTGCTAAGTTTTTATGTCCTGGTAATGTATAGACTGTCAACATTAATATACCAAAAACGTTTTTTATTCACTGATATGCAAATACATGCATATGTATTTTAAAAGAAGTACCAGCAATAATAGTCAAATTTCACCAATGAGAAGAATATTCTGCATAAAACAGGCGATGCTATGTTCAGTATCATTCTTTTGTTACATTGCATATCACTACTTCACATCAGCTGAAAGAGACATTTATTGCAAAATGGGAGGTTTTTTTTTGTTTGTTTTATTTCAGCACTTCCCCCCCTCTCTGATACCAGTCAGGAAGCAATCAGCGCAGCGTACAACCAAACTAGATAAGTTTAGATAAAATAAGTTTTTAAAAAAAGTACATAAGAAATAATAAAAATGAATCTCCAGAGAAATTAACTTATTAATCACAGAAGTTAACAACGATTAACTGACAGCTCTAATACATATTGTAGCAATGTCAGTTCACATAGGCAGGTGCATCACACAGGGCGAGGCAATCCACACACAGGCGGAGGGCGGGCACGAACCCGGGAACTCTCGCACTAAAGCACAGCGCCGATACCCCTGTACAAAAGAGCTTGCCCCCATGCACACTACATAACCAATCGGAAAACTAGCAATGTTGCGATAATACTAATATAAAATGTGTCTTTCTGTCTTTATATAATCTTTCTTTACGCGTGTTCATTGCGTGGACCGCTCCATTCTTTGTGCTATGTTCAAGTCATGCTGCATTAGCTCTGCATGACTAGTCTGGCACTTAAAACTACCAGACTCTGAGTCATGCTGTATTCAATTAGCAGGACAGTCTGCGACTGTCACTAGCTTATATTAATTTAATTTGGTTTGCAACTTTCGAGTGTCCCATAATGCATTGCACACCAACAAAGGCAGGCAGGCTAGCCTTTTCACTGGGTCCTAGTGCCGCCCAAAGTAATAATTTAAAGTAGAAAAATTGGACCCTGGTCGTGTTGGATATTTTAAAACCCGAAGGGTACCCAGTTTTCTGGTACTAGTGTCCGCCTCTATCTAATGTTACATTCATATAGTCTCGCTGCATGACCTACTGGGAAACCCCCAATATATATATATATATATATATATATATATATATATATATATATATATATATATATATATATATATATATACTGATGCACAAAAGAGATGCAACACTCAGGTCTAATGGATTTAATCAAACATTTTAAACATCAAACATCAAACAAAATCACAGAAAATGTGAACAAAAATACAGATCAAAAAGTCATGATAAGTTTTCAGTATGAAACATGAAAACATTATAAAGTTAGTATCGGGTATGACCTTCCTGAGCATTAATACAATCCTGGCAGCACTGATGCATAGACCTGATCAGCCTCTGGATATGCCACTCTTCCTGTGCAGCTGCAGCCAGCTGGCGAAGGTTGGCTGGTCACGGTTGTCTCCTGTGGATGGCGCTGGAGATTTGGTCCCACAGATGTTCAATTGGACTCAGATCAGGAGAAAAAGCTGGCCACGGCAAGACCTCAACATTGTTTTCTTGAAGTCATGCAATTGTCATCCTAGCACTGTGTGGTCTTACATTGTCCTGCTGGAAAATTGACGCTTCTGGATTGGCTTGCAGGAACAGAAAAACTGTTGCCTCAAGGACTTTGTCAGTGTGTCGCTGAGCAGTAAGGTTGCCTTCAATCTGCACCAAAGGCATTCTTATGTTAAAGGAGATTCCTCCCCACGTCATCACACTTCCACCGCCCCACCGGGTGGCTTGAACAAAGCAACAGTCAGCATAACGCTCACCATGAATTTATTGGGCCAGTGTGGTGACCCTCTGCCTTCCAGGACATGGCCTGTCCCTCACAGAGTCAGTTTCCTGGTTTATCTGGACTAGTCTGTTGATTGTTGAAGCAGAACACCTCATTCTCTGTGTAACTTCTCTCATAGACAAGCTGCCTTCAATTATTCTGATAGCAACCAGGCAATCCTCATTACTCAAGTAAGGCATGGTCGTATCTTTCATTGTTCTTGTGTTAATTCAAATAATGTCTTTTCAAATGGCTATTATAGAGATTCTTACAGCTCATGTTGGCAATTTTAACTCAACTCAAATTCCTTTCACTGAGCACCTGGCGTTTTCATGAAATAACATGACTTGAGCTCAGTATTTTGTTATCCAAAGGAACAATACAAACCATCAACAAACCTATCTGCTCACTATTTAAAATGTAAATAACATTGTGTATGTGCTCAATGAGAAGAGAAAAAAATATGTATGTATGTATATATATATATATATATATATATATATATATATATATATATATATAGTACTGTGCAAAAGTTTTAGGCAGGTGTGAAAAAATGCTGTAAAGTAAGAATGCTTTAAAAAATAGACATGTTAATAGTTTATATTTATCAATTAACAAAATGCAAAGTGAGTGAACAGAAGAAAAATCTACATCAAATCAATATTTGGTGTGACCACCCTTTGCCTTCAAAACAGCATCAATTCTTCTAGGTACACTTGCACACAGTTTTTGAAGGAACTCGGCAGGTAGGTTGGCCCAAACATCTTGGAGAACTAACCACAGTTCTTCTGTGGATTTAGGCAGCCTCAGTTGCTTCTCTCTCTTCATGTAATCCCAGACAGACTCGATGATGTTGAGATCAGGGCTCTGTGGGGGCCATACCATCACTTCCAGGACTCCTTGTTCTTCTTTACGCTGAAGATAGTTCTTAATGACTTTCGCTGTATGTTTGGGGTCGTTGTCATGCTGCAGAATAAATTTGGGGCCAATCAGATGCCTCCCTGATGGTATTGCATGATGGATAAGTATCTGCCTGTACTTCTCAGCATTGAGGAGACCATTAATTCTGACCAAATCCCCAACTCCATTTGCAGAAATGCAGCCCCAAACTTGCAAGGAACCTCCACCATGATTCACTGTTGCCTGCAGACACTCATTTGTGTACCGCTCTCCAGCCCTTCAGCGAACAAACTGCCTTCTGCTACAGCCAAATATTTCAAATTTTGACTCATCAGTCCAGAGCACCTGCTGCCATTTTTCTGCACCCCAGTTCCTGTGTTTTCGTGCATAGTTGAGTCGCTTGGCCTTGTTTCCACGTCGGAGGTATGGCTTTTTGGCCGCAAGTCTTCCATGAAGGCCACTTCTGACCAGACTTCTCTGGACAGTAGATGGGTGTACCAGGGTCCCACTGTTTTCTGCCAATTCTGAGCTGATGGCATTGCTGGACATCTTCCAATTGCGAAGGGAAGTAAGCATGATGTGTCTTTCATCTGCTGCAGTAAGTTTCCTTGGCCGACCACTGCGTCTACGGTCCTCAACGTTGCCCATTTCTTTGTGCTTCTTCAAAAGAGCTTGGACAGCACATCTGGAAACCCCTGTCTGCCTTGAAATTTCTGCCTGGGAGAGACCTTGCTGATGCAGTATAACTACCTTGTGTCTTGTTGCTGTGCTCAGTCTTGCCATGGTGTATGACTTTTGACAGTAAACTGTCTTCAGCAACCTCACCTTGTTAGCTGAGTTTGGCTGTTCCTCACCCAGTTTTATTCCTCCTACACAGCTGTTTCTGTTTCAGTTAATGATTGTGTTTCAACCTACATATTGAATTGATGATCATTAGCACCTGTTTGGTATAATTGTTTAATCATACACCTGACTATATGCCTACAAAATCCCTGACTTTGTGCAAGTGTACCTAGAAGAATTGATGCTGTTTTGAAGGCAAAGGGTGGTCACACCAAATATTGATTTGATTTAGATTTTTCTTCTGTTCACTCACTTTGCATTTAGTTAATTGATAAATATAATCTATTAACATGTCTATTTTTGAAAGCATTCTTACTTTACAGCATTTTTTCACACCTGCCTAAAGCTTTTGCACAGTACTGTATATATATATATATATATATATATATATATATATATATATATATATATATAACACACACACACACACACTTATGACTCTAGAGTTAGGCCCTTACATGTGAATTCAAACAATATGCAATATGTGTCTTATAATAATTCCAACAGTTAAAGCCTTTCTTTGAGAATGAATTAAGAACATTAGTAGTCGCAGTACCTATCAGCACAACTTTATCACTGGACATTAACATTTTTTTTTGTGGTAAGGAATCCTAATTGACACATTTGACAAATAATTACATTTAACTATATTTGGGAAAAAAACAAAGTGCAGAGATGACAAGTAGAATGCACCAATTACCTGGATGGCAACGATTTTAAACATACATTTTATGCAATTTGCATTTAATTAATGGAACAGTTCTTAAAATGCATGACATCCGTAATATTAGCACTTTGAAGTTTGCTGTAAACCCATGTCAAATTTAAAAAGTACAGGGACAAGTTAAGTGTTTTCAGAAATAATAATGGTACTATCATAGCATGCAATGTTTGCTGTAAACTCAGCTAATGAATATTATGTTAATTTGGCATAAACCTCACATTTATCCTAAATTCTTCTTTTTGTCCTTCAAAAACTAATACACTGTTGTCATTATGCACTTGATAAAACTCACACATAAAGCCATGAATTTCCTTGTGTTTATTTAAATTGTGGTGCCAGTTGTCAATGTGGTTTTGTAATGCTGACACCACCTGAACCTAATTGACTTTAAATCCTAAACACTCAGTGGTAAAGGCCAGTGTCCTAATAAAGAGCATTCCTGCCGGCTGAGGACAATGTAACCTAGAATCCAGCATGCTGTCACTGAGAGCCCTCAGTGCAGAGCCGGGGAAAGAGAAGCACCTTACCAAGCTGTGGTGGTGCAGCATGTTTTTCAAAATTAGTGGGCTGTATTACATTTGTAAGCACTAAAAAATACACTTGCAAGCAGAAGACTCTCCAAATATCAATGATTAGTCAATAATACATTACTTACAATGGGAAACTATTAAAGCAATATGATATTAATCAGGGGAAAATGTTCTTCAGTTTCCTGAAATATTATATATTCTCCTGCAATTGGGGCAGCTATTGTAATATGTGTTAACTGGAACATGTATGTACAGTACGAAATTATAAACTAGCATCTACTGTCATAATAAAACTTTCAAGCACTTAAAGTTTATTGGCTAAATGAACTGGTCTGGTAATTCCAGATGTGGCGGGTATCATTACAATATTATGGAGATAAAGCTTGTGCATTAGATTTCTGTTATTTATTTTTTTATGCATTTTAGGTTATGTATTCTTCAACAGATTTTTTTCCTTTTTTCCCCTGTGATGCATAAGGATGTTATTTCCATCTTCTAGTGAGGTCTTAAACAGGTTACCAAGAATTATGGACAGTTTTCTTTTGGTATCAGTTTGCATTTTCCTGGCCTGTGATATATAATCATAATTATTTTTGTTAACTTTGCTGGCCTTATAAATAAAGTTTGGCTTAATATTGTTAAAGCTTTTTCCTCCAAATCATTATTTTTTCAGCAAAGGAAAGCTTACCCAGTTAAGCTGGGAAGTCACAATTCAGAATTTAAGGTCTTGTAAGTAGTTTTCAATTATTACTTATTCATTGTTTTGTAATCGGTTCAGTACAAAAAAAATGTGCTAATAACAATTTGGAGTAAAATGCTTAACACTTGTTTTCTTTAAGATCTTTTCAAAAGTTTCTTCAAAACCACTGATGTGCACCGTAGATGTAAAAGGCTGTACGTTACCATTAAAGACACATTGTTACTTGTTCCCTTTCAAGAAAAAGAGGCAGTACTTGGAGACCTGAACTGCCTCATGGGTATATATAGAACATATTAGATCCAGTCATGGAAGGCTAAACATTTTCTTGCCAGGTGTTAACATACTGTACTAGTTAACTTCCAGATGATATGAATCAGAAGGGTAGCTACAGTCCTTTTTTTTTTTTTTAATTAAATGAAATTTCATCCTTTATGGCTTTAAGCTGAGTTTAAAAGTGCTTATGAATTTAAACAAGAGATTCTTCAGGGCTGGCATTTTGAGAATCGGACAATATTACCACAACCGAAAATGGATGGCTGGGGTAATGAGTGCATCTGCTTTTACATTGTACAATTGAAATGCTACTTTTTTAAAATCAATTTTTAATGTTGGAAGATTTTCTTAATAGAATCTACAACTTCCTTAGACTTATCAATGACATTTATAGTATCGATATAGGTGATTATCAAACTGCAAGTAATTTATGACACTGAAATGAATAATGCAGTCACTTGAAAAAAAGTGGTTTACAACTGCTGGACAACATACATTTTTCTTCATATGTCTTTGCATATGAGTACCATTAGATATACAATAGGATAAAGCTGGTTTATAACTTACTGGATTTGCATTAAAACTAAATAATTTATCTAGAGCACAGTTCTAGTAAACTTCTTTTTTAATTTCATTTTATTTTGGAATGTATTTTATCACCTGTCAGTTTTGCCCTACGGTATGTCCTCTTAAATTGGATCTGTAAGCCCTTCATAAAGTTTAATAAATCTTCAGCATTCACCCCAGAGAAATGATATTAAAAACCTTCAAATGTGAGGTTGAACCTCGACGCAGCTCTGGGGAATTAGATCACCATAATCAGGTTGTAATGAAAGCCTCTGTCGCTGTTATTTCCAAGTCATAATCTGTCTGTCTTTATGAAAAAAGAGTCCTTGTCTTGGGTTCATCTGCAGCTTTAATTGGAAGATGTCTTCATTTCACTCCAGGGCCCACTGGGATAATAACTCAACCCCATGTTTAAACACGGGCCCAAGCCACTGATATTTTTCATTTAGTAAAGCATGCCTCTTTAAATGATTTAGCAAATCATCTTGAATGCCAGCTACCATGATTGGCAGCTCATTGCCGGAGCACCATTTGCATGACATTTGTTCACCGGCTGGCTTAGCTGCAGCAGGTAAACAAGCAGGAACCTGTTCTCACTCCCTTCATGTTTATTTTCTCTATTGGTTTACCGTAAATATATTAATTTATATATATATATATATATATATATTATATCATAATATATTATAGATATTTTATATATATAAAAAGAAAAAAAGGGTGGGGGAAGGGCAACAAGCACCATGCAGCTGCAAAATAATAATAAGGGAAAATAATGTAATCAAGCTAAATGTGATGACTTTATTTGAGTGATATTTGGACGGTGGCACACAGAGCGATTATTGCTCTGGTACTTCCACAGAGTAGAGCTCACGACTTCCCAGAAGACTTGTGCTGTGGATGATATTCACCTGTATAGCATCCTTTTGAAAAAACGACTCCCCTATCTTTGTGTGATATAGCCATGTCCAATTTAACAATTTCCATATTCATTTATATAAAATAAATGAATCTACATTATTAAAGGTAAATGGTGTAGTGACTGGCAGAATGTATCATGGGCATGCTAAATGGGGTGTTTACACCTTTGGAATGAACACCAGCTGAGAAGCAACATCAGAGTTATACACTTATAACTTTAAATAGTGTAAGGATTATTGCTCACATTGTCAAATGCTCTTCCTGCAGTGATTTAGAGGACAGATCTCAAACCCTAGTGAATGAGAGCAAGCATTTTGAAAAGAGCTATGAAACAGACTTTAAATTTATAAGTGTAAAAAATCAGGATGTTAACAATAAAAAAATTACACTTGGATTGCTTTACATTGAATTATTCCTAGCCTGTAACAGCTAAAGAATGACTTCTGTTGAAAATATTCCTGTATTTCTGGTGACAAATTGTAGTACTGAGTTCACTGAAAGTCTACTTCACAATGCTGGAAGCCCCCTAGAATATGTACAGTATTCTATAAATTCTCAGATTGTTAGTAAATTCAACCTAATGCATTTCTTTTCAGTTTGCCATGCCATTTGGATCTCTTAAACATGTATAAATGTTAATGGCCTATTCAATGGTGTACCCCATAGTGATCATATTAGGTGTGTTAAGCTGAAATTCATAACAAGAAAATGTTCTCTGTAAAACCAGAAAAGTTTTTATTCAGAAAACAAAAACTTAGATTTAATAGTAGAACTTTTGCCAACAAATTCTATTATGTCTGTGAGTTTGACATTCAAACCTTATTAAATGCAGGAACAAAGCAACTTTATACAGTATATACTGTGTCATAAAGTTCACATTCTGAATGCATTGCTCATAATAGTGTATGAAATTAAAATAGAGTATGTTTGAATTTTTTTTTTCACCTGAATTTATTAAATACATTTTTGACACCTCTGTAAGTATGAGTGATATTGTCCCAGCACTGGGAGGGAGACTTAAATGATGTCTGGGAGATTTGATTTTATTACATATAAATGCAATTGTCTTTGTAATCTTATTTTATTATGTTAGGGGCTCTCCAAGGTAAACTTTTAGTGGAAAGAATAAGGCGAAATTTATTAATACAGGCCAGTGTTTGGAATTAAACATTTTCTAGTTATGCTTTTGTTTCTGTTCAATACAAGTATAAAAGATGGGCAGTTGATCACCACCTACATGCATAATTATTGGAAACTTAGTTCGGAAAGGAGAACCCGCCCCCTAATGAAATACGTAATCGTCAAACCATATAAATACCTTTTTTCATCTACCGCCCTTGTCGTTCGTGACGGTGTTATCTCTTACCTTCGCATTATGGATTAGACATTTCCAACTGTAGACCCTGTTCCAGGACCAGGCAGGAAAACATCCTGACAGGAATCAATTAACAAGACATTCATTTTACAAGCGCTGCAATTCTTCATTGTGCTGCAATCCTTCATTCTACAGTTCCTGTTTAGAACAACGATTATCAGTCCAGTCACTGTTGCCAAACGTTCCTTGTCCAGTAAACTCCATGATCAAAATTCACAAAGGAATGTAAATTCAGTCATATTGTTACTTCTTGAAATTTCTGACATAAAAGTTGTGAAAAAAAATACTTTTCCAGAATTGTTTCATCTTTAGTTCATAGAGACAGCTCTGCGACGCATATCCAATGCGCTGCAGGAATGCATCAATGCTATGGGTAGACGAATGCGAGAGCGATTACGCACAACAGGATCACAACAGTACAACTATACAAGTCTTTCCAACAATGGCGTTGCTAGGGGGTGGTTCTAGCGGTTTGAACCGTCCCCTCGAAATTCATTAATTAAAAACTTTGGAGAAAAAATAATGTCAGCCATCTACAACACTGTAAACTCCCATCCAAATTAAAGATTAATATATAAATTCTAACCTTGGGGGACTATTGATTTAAAGGAGTGAGTGTGTATGTCTTTTCAAGCCTCTTAGGGAGCATGCAGTTCTTTGTCTGGGATAGGCTCTGCTGTACCCCCACCGTTAAGTGATTCCAGCAGCTATGTGTGCTGTTGAGCGAAATTATTATTATTTTTTTTTTAAATCTACTGTTGTTGTTGCATGTCCACCTGTGTGTTTATCCGATCGTACAACCTCGCTTTGCTCACTTTGTGCTGTGGATTAGCTGCAGTGCAGTTTATAAAAAAGAAAAAAAACTGCCAGTCATCCATGCTTTTCCTCCACCGGGACTGCGTTTTTACCTGCCCCGGTGTGACAGAAAGACAATGATTCTTGGTGGTAAATCTCCCTCCCGACCTGTGAAAACGCTAAGTACCATGGATTGCTTGGCCTGACACTTCATTACTTTGGTTAAAAGCAAGTTGATCATTTAGAAAAGAGGCGGAGGGAAATTATGTAGCAGCTGCGGATTGGAGGAGGAACTGCAATCGTTTACCAAGGGGTCATAAGTAGGGGACGGAGTGACGTAATCTGTTCCTTCGCTTCAGTTTGACTTTTGAACCTGTACGGACTGTGAGAGACCCAAATTACATATCATGACTGTTTTGTTTGTTTGTCTGCAATTGTCTTGTTTTATGAATTACTAGATGGCTAACGCGACTCCGGAGCTGTCACTGATAAACTGTATCACCCACCATGAACACTACTGCACGCACCCAGAACATGTTGGTATTATTGTGGCTGATATTTGTGTCTATTTTTAGGGACTGCAGCACGTTGTTATTTACGCCATGCAGTACACATTGTTGTGTATTGCCAGGGTCTTATTATTTGGTCACCAGACCTGGATACAATAAAACCCCTTTCCAACCGGATTATAACCCTTTGTCTGTTTTATCACACACTGCATCACTCCTGCACCTGTATCCACATAACTACTTTGCTACATGTGGAGTCGGAGTGGGATTATGGACCGCAACGCATTGGCAGAGCTGCTGGAGGCACTGGATAACAAAAGGGAGGCAGAGGAGAGAAGGAGGGAGTAGCAATACACCACGCTCATTGAGATGGTAGGGTTGGCAATGACAGAGATAAACCCTAAGAGAACACCAAAGATGTCAGCACCAAAGGCTCGGGCGATGAAGATGACGGAGGAGGATGACCCAGAGGCGTACCTGGTCGTGTTTGAGCTGCTGGCCACCACCGCGCCATGGCGGCAGGAGTTCTGGGCGAACCAGCTGGACTGATCGAGGAGGCTCAGGCAGCCTACCGGGCAATGAGCAACCTCAGCACTGCCAGTTATGACCTGGTCAAGCTGGCCATCCTCCGTTGTCTTAACATTACGGCAGAGAGCCACCAGGTACAGTTCAGGGAGTACCGAAGATCCCCGGAGACATGCCCCAGTCTGGTTGTGGAGTGGTTGTGTGACCACATGGTACACTGGCTGACCCCCAGAAAGAAAACCAACCTGCAAATGGGGGAAGCAGTGGTAGTGGATCAATTCTTCTATGTGGTTGGCGCTGATACCCAAGCCTGGATACGGCGCCACAACCCCCACACCCTGGAAGACGCCGTGAAACTGGCAGAGGATTATAAGGACTCCCTTGTCAGCGTCCGGACAGGGATACTGTCGGTTCCTGCACTTCGGAGCAGCCGAGCCCCTCCTCTCTCTTCTCCACCACCACCAGAGGTGCTGTCCCTGCCCCGTTGCCATATCAGCAATGGGACAGAAATTTAACACTTTGAATAGTGAGTTCTAAAATACACTGCCGGTCCTACAAGTTTATTTTATTTCTTTTTTTCTGTCTACTGCATGCGCTTGGTTATTACGAGTACAGCATACAAACCAGCTAAAAGCTATATGTTTGTATGTATATAATGAATACTGACGAAAAAAAGACAAATAATTTTTACTTTAAATAAATAAAAACCAATAAACATATATATATATATATATAT
This sequence comes from Polyodon spathula, assembly GCF_017654505.1. Lineage (NCBI taxonomy): Eukaryota > Metazoa > Chordata > Actinopteri > Acipenseriformes > Polyodontidae > Polyodon > Polyodon spathula. The sequence goes on from NC_054535.1 coordinate 62,621,989, forward strand.
ATATATATATATATATATATATATATATATATATATTTTTTATTTAGTCATAAGGAAAGCTTTTGACTATAAAATAACATGTAGGCAATAAACAATAAACAACTGGGTGGAACAACCACAACAACACATCGTAACAAAAAAAATAAAAAAGGCTGAACTAGAGAGAGAGAGACATGAATAAATATCTGGGTTGTGGGGGCAGAAGGAGTGAGAGTGTCTTATGCTTCAGCGTATTAGACTCTTTGAAGCATGGAGCAACACACAAAGATTGGGGCTGCCTCTTCACTGTCACTTGATGTTGATGGTAAATATTAATCACTTATGTCTCCACTGACACACTCGCTGACATCTGATTCAGTGGAAGAATTCTATGTATTTGAATTTAAATCAAAATAGGAATTATACTTCTTTCTCACAGAGTGATTTTCGCAGGTTTACAAACACTGTTGACATTTTTGAGACTGGGATAATTATATGTAATTCAGTGAATATCTGGCCTAGGGTGCAAGGGACCAATAAAAGGTGTTACAGAAACCTTGTGCTGCAATATTATGTGATCAGGGGGTTTGTAGCTCAATAATTCAAGTTTAAATTTGCAGAACATACCGCTGCATTCGTACTACTCAAATGGTTAACCAATGCCCCGTCTGTCCCCCCAACTTGTTTTAGGTGCAGCCAACAGGGACATCTAGCCAGGTCACGCCCCACTGCCATGGAGTGTGATGTGGCTCTTGACCTCTCAGAGAGAGAGAGAGAGAGAGAGAGAGAGAGAGAGAGAGAGAGCCCTCTCCCAGCCTCCCTGTGTCACTGCCATGATTGACAAGCGGACCCTTCATGGCTCCCGAGCTCCCCATGCAGGATCATGCATGCACCAGAGAGCCAGCACAGGTACCTCCCTCTTACAGACGGCTTTCGTCCGACCGCACAAAACACAATATACATTACTACTACTACTAAGACAAAGAAGAGGACTACTACTACTTCTGCTACTACTACTACTACTAATACTAATAATAATAATAATAATAATAACAACAACAACAACAAATAATAAACAAAGGGACGGGACACTCAGCCCAATCACCGTAATTATCGTGAAATTTACCATGTAAAATGATTAAAGCCCTGCCAGGCAAGAGAGGTCTTTATAGCCCCAAGCAATGTAGAGGATGATTTAGGCCCGTCCAGAGACTCATAGCACAAAAATCATTTTGATGGGGGAGTAATTGGTTCCAGATCAGCAACGGGAACTGCATAAGCTTATTGATGAGTTCAGCAATGTTTTTTTCTGACTGAATATGACATTATCTCTCCCTCAGGTGTCACAGTATGAGAGAGAACTTATCGTATCTCTGAAAGTCGATGAAGTGGCGTTTGTAAAGAGGTGTTGGACATGTTCGTGATTTATCCTTCCAGGAGCGAGTGGTGCAGTCCAATTGTAATAGTGGCCAAGAAAGATATCACCAATTGCTTTGGTGTGGACTTCCGGAAGGTAAACGCTATTGCCAAATTCAATGCGTACCCTATGCCTCGAGTAGACAACCTGCTAGATAGACTGGGAAAGGCAAAGAAGTTTATCTCGACTCTGGACCTGACAATGGGATAGTGGCAGAGCCCCTTAACATGCAACTCTATAGAGAAAACCAAACCGCATTTTCAACACCAGAAGGGCAGTTTCACATTAAAATCATGCCGTTTGGGCTACAAGGTGCACCCGATGCCTTTCAGAGACTGAAGGACCAGGTTTTGCGCCCACATCATGAATATGCAGCGGCATATATTGATGATGTGGTGATTTACAGCTCCACCTGACAAGAGCATTTGGCTAGAATTGCAGCTGTCCTTCAGTCTCTAAGGGTAGCCCGGCTGACAGCTAACTTGAGAAAATGTGTATTTGACAGTACAGAGACTCAATATTTGGGATTTGTAATGGAAAATGGAAGGGTGAGACCCGTGGTCACCAAAATCCAGGCTTTGGTCAACACGACGATCCCCAAAACCAAGACTCAGGTGAGGTCTCTACTGGCATTAGCCAGTTACTACTGCCACTTTATCCCTGAGTATGCCACAGTGGTTAACCCTGTAGTCGACCTCACCAAAAAAAGTGCTTGAAATTCGATCAAATGGTCAGCTGATTTTCAGGGGGCATTTGATACTATTAAGCGTAAACTTTGCCAGGCCCCTACTCTTATCACACCTGATTTCACCAAGAGATTCATCCTCCACACCAACGCATCAGATGTGGGTTTGGTGCGGTTTTGTCCCAAAAGGTAGACGGAAATAGAACACCCAATACTGTATCTCAACAAAAAGATGCTACCTCGGGAGCACAACTGCTACGTAGTTGAAAAGGAGTGCTTGGCCATTAAGTGGGCTACTCACTCTTTACGATACTACCTACTGGGGCATTTATTTGATCTTCTCAAAGACCATGCCCCACTCAAGTGGCTAAGCACAATGAAGGATAGTTCATGGTATCTGGCATTTTGCAACCCTTCATGTACCACATGGTACACTGTGCGAAGAAAGACCATTAAAATGCAGATTATTTTTCCCAAGAAGGGGAAGTAATGGAGAAGATAGATTCAGCCGAGTGTTCCTTCGGCTCAACTTTGAGTGGTGGGATATGTGATAGAAATACAATAAATCATGATTGTAAATCTCCCTCCCGACCTGTGAGGGTGCTAAGCAGTGAGAACAGAGTTCTTTGGACGGGCTGACCTGACAGTTCTTTCCCCAGGTTGGGAAGTCGGTCAGTCTGGAAGAAGGCAAGAGTTGCAAGAACATATTGACCCAGAAGGGAAACAACGTATCAGCGGCAGATTGTAAAGGCAGCTGCACTCGTTTACCAAGGGGCCATGAGTGACAGCATATAAGAGGGATGGAGAATCATAATCTGTTCCTTTGCTTTGGTTACGAAAAGTAACTCAGAAGGACCCATGCAGTATTTTTGAAATATGATGAGTGTTTGTTTGTCTTGTCTATAATTTTTAAGCATCGAAAGTGGCATCTTCAAACTAGAGGACTGAGCACAAGCTAATGAAGCTGATGGTGTGGGAGGAGTACAGCTGCAATGGATGTGGAAGCTGGATCTTGAGATGAGTTTTGTGACCTCGTTATATGCAAGGTACACATATTCAAGTCGATTTTCAACCGATAATTCGGGGGTGGAGTCTCGCCTTGTCTACCTGCTTTTCTAAAAGTTTTCATGACTGACAGGAGTACATTATTGCTGGTTTTAAACTCTGTCAGCAGAAATATTAACATGCTGCAGAATTGTTTAATGTTTTTTCAATCTTAGTTTTCTTCTATTTCATTGAGCGGTTCCTCATCTACTGTTATGTGTCTGCTCTTGACAGTTGCTGTGCACGTATTTTATTTCCTTTTTTTGTTTCAGGTGGACTGCTGTCTTCACTCAGTAAGTTGGTGTTGTACCCGTTATCTGTTTTCATTCCCAGATATAGTAAATGAAATGTGTGGAATGTCATTCAATTTTGGCAGTGGTTTTCTAACTAATAACAAATAAAATAGCAGTTTGTCATGGAATTTAGAATGAAGTGGTGCATAGTGATTTATTCATTGTGAAGCAGCTCATTGGTATGCCAGCCATGCTATATGCTATATGTATGCATGGTCATGTGATGCTGTTTAACCAATCAGAGGTTGTTATTTCTCCAAGCAGTGTTATAACTATTTTCAGAGCGTGAGGTGCCATGAAACAAGAAGTGTTTTACCATGAAAAATATACAGCCCAGATTATGATGAGAAATAATTCCCCATGTGGAATGTAGATTTACTGTCAGAAAATTGATTATTTCACATAATCCAATTTTTCCCAGTTGTGTGCCCCATTTATTAATGATGTGAGGCTGTAACCAACATTTTCTGAAATATAATTAACTGTCAGTAATCCACACCTCTCGAGGACTGGTGTGGGGGCATAATGAGATAGTGGTTTATTATTTTTGAGATGATGGCATTGTCTTTTTATGTTAAAAAGTGCACGTAAGACTGTGAAGGATGGAGCGTGTACACAACAAAGACAGTACAGACAGTATTGAATGTGACAAAACAAAGATGGTTTATTTACAAATATAAAAGGAAGCCATGAGGGGATTGTAGAGAGCAATTAAATATAGGTACTGGTCTGTTCTTGAGCTGCTGTCTCTGTCCAGTTGATGGCAGACGTGTGTGCTCTGCAGTGGGTCAGGTCGTACTGAGGTCGTACATAAGAACAAAACAAACAAACAGTCAGTACTCACAAAAAACAATAATCCCTCCTCCCTCCGGTTTCACTGTCTCCTCCTGTGTTTCAAAGACCAAACATGAGCACAGCAGGATGTCCCCTTTTGTTTGGCAAGCCCTTCCCCTGTAGCCAGTGGAACACTAATCCCTGTATGACAGGTATTCCTAACCTTCACATGACTCGAGTGGCAGGGATTTACATACTCGCTCTTTCGCTCCTCACCAGGATGGCACCCCCTATAAAGGTGATGCCACAGTCACGTGATCTTGGTGAGGGAAACTTTGGGTTGATTCGATACCTTCTGCTGTTGGGAGGTGAATTGCAAACCAAAACTCCTTTGACTCATGACAAAGACATGTAGAAATTAATGTTGCTTTATAAGTTAAATGTTTAATGTTTGAGCACGAATCACTTCTACATTGTACAAACAATTAAGTTTTATAATAAACCAACTCTGCCAACTATCTTCTGTTTTTTTTTTTTTTTCAATTTACAACGAAATACCATACAGCATATGTCAACTGTGATATAGACATATGTGTACATACTGTGATGCATTAAACATGCGTCTGTTCTGAATGAGAACAGGTGGCACTCAACTTTATTATGGAGCACATTATTGAGAGTGATGGGAAATCATTTCTACTTCCATCATAAACCAACAACAATATTGGTACAAAAAAAAAAAAAAATCTCTATTGATGTTTTTAACAGGGCATGCATACGGCAAGACCTTGGAAAAAACAACAGTCCTCTTGCCCTGAGTCTGTGGTAATCAATAAGCAATCAACAATTGTATGAACATAAACTTTGATTCAGAATAAAAAAAAAAAATGTTAGAAAAAAAGATTCTCTATTCATCAGATAAAATAGAAGGTTGTCAAGAAATTAGACAGACAACTGTGCCTTTTAACTACAGAGCACTACACCATTCTAGGAATGGACCCCAATTTAATTATATAAATGGTGATGATATTTAAGGTTCCTGTCATGAAATGTTGCAGACAGTGACAACCTGCAATTCATGATAGTACTCGACATGGTCTCTAACTATATTGTATCTACACTTTAGTAACACAGTAATTACATATTTTGTTATGTAGTTACAATTTAACAACATGCTTAATTACAAAATGTAAAATGTAACCTAATTCGCCATTGAATTTGTTGTTTAACATTACAGTCATATGGACCAGGGACAGTTCAGAAATTCCAGTGGGTGTTTATGCTTGACAAGGTATTTAAACTAGTACTGGCTTCATCTTTCATCAGCACATAAATTCATATTAACAAGCTACATTAAGTATTGTAGTATGTTATATGCCAATGCTCAGAAGTTGAGCAAGTCCAAAGTGCAGGCTATATCCGTCAACTGCTGGGAAAAGATGTGTGAATAAAGCTAATTTCTTCAAATGATGGAGTTATCTGCTTTTAGCCTACCAATCCTTAAAACAGTTTTGAAATTTCCATTACTATTTTCAGAGCCGTTCCTTCCCTTAAACAAAAACATGTCATCTGAATTTAAAGTCAAAGCCGTGCGAGCAGAAGAACACAGATCTCACCAAAAAAAATCTTCTGAAGATACAGCTCTTTTCTTTGATGTCACCCCATTAAATTGAGATTCACATGGTTCTAACAGATGTATTATTTTAAAACCCTGTCCTGCGAAGTGAAAAATGTTGGAATTTATTTATTTATTTTTTTATTTTTTTTATCAGCACACATTTTTATCAGCAGATTTAAACAGAAAAGCAAAGCATTCAAAATCCTTCTGATATGCTGGTTTTGATTTTTGCTGTCTTCTGTATGAAGTAGAATGTGAAAGCAGGAATGTCCTGGTAAGCAGAATGACAGATGGGGTAGATGAGCTCCTCTCAGTTCTGCTTTACCCATGTCAAGGCCAGTGGAAGCCCTGGCTTCAGGCAACCATGATTCACGTAAAAAAAAAAAAAAAGCTAGTTTTTTAGTTGTATTATAGGGTTACCTTTGATCCTTCCCTACCTACAAACTAGAGCCCTTAGCTCCTATACACCCACATCCACTCACAAGCAACTACACTGTGTAGGATAGGCTTTTGTGCAAATGGACATTCCTTCTTCATGCAAGTCAATGATCTATCACAGAGGAGCGTTCTCAAAAGTGATGACCCTCTGGGCTCTGCTGCAGAACAGATTTTTCTACAAGACTTCCCTGAAGGAATTGGTAGAAATCATTGAGGGATGTTTATATATTCCTCCAATACAATTTGAACAGATTTGTTAAATTACCAGATTCTGTAGAGTCAACGCCCCGATTTGTACAATCGCCCCCTCCACAAATGAATTTCCAGTTTTTAATAATCATGCGCAAATAATCCCTGAGGGGAAATATCGTGGTTCATGTGAAAAAACTGCCTAGAAGTAGTTGCTCTGTGCATTAATGATTAATGCTCCTTCTGCAATAATGCCTGTGTAATGTTGGAATGTATTTCTATTGTTTTGGCCAGGTTCTGTTCATATTATTTTGTTAATACTATTAGTGTAGAATTAACACAGCACAATGATTAGTTGGTACTCTGTTTTGTACTGTGCAGCTAATGCTATTGTAGCTTTAACTGGAAGACCTTACACACTGTGACATGGCTGCTGAAATGTTTTGAGTTAGGTTGTGTTTAGGAACTAGTGAGAGAGATTGTTACCACACGGTAATTTGAGCATGTGTCTTTGAGCTCTGTATTCTAATGCTGGAACCAAAAGCAACAAACCTGTACCAAGGAAATCGCGTCTGGACATTGTTTATACAGTTCATGAACTCGGCCAGCCCTATGAAGAGTACATATAAACATATACCGGCTCACACCTGTAATGTCGCCCCTGCCTGAGTCAACCCCCCCCCCCCCCCCCCCCCCCCCCCCCCCCCGCACCTCTTTTTACCTTAACGACAACTTTTGCTCCCCCTGGGCATTGACTGGGCAAAATCAAGTAAAATAATGATGTGGAATATATTGCACAAGGTGGACCGGCTGTATGTCTGCAGCAAATCGATTTAAAGTGCTTAATGAAAGGGCTGTTTTGTCATGTTTACTGTTATATTTTTAACTCTGGCAGATTTGATAAAATATTCTGCAATTAATTATAAATTGTTCTCGTCATGCGTACATTTTTACACTGTCATTTTAAAGCCCTAAGAAGGAACAAAGCTACAAAACCTGATCTGTGTCAAATAGTAATGAAATATTGTGCTGCAAATTTGTGAGATTACATTTGATTCTCACTATTAAAGCACAGTTTTAAACAGTTGTTATAGTTTTTGCTGTAGCAATCCGAGGTGTTCAGGTCATATAGCGAAATGCAGAGCTGTCGCAAGAAGAAATAAAAAAAATAAAATAAAAGGGAGGTGAATTTCCAATTAAACTACGATAGCTTGTGAAACATACACAGTGGAATGCAAGTATAAGAGCAGGTTCTGCAGATGTATACATTAAAGGGTGTTTTGGTATTTTATTGCAGTCAATAAGCTTTTCACTTGTATTTATAGTTGCAATTATATCTCAACGAGGCCTGTCTACAGTGTTAGCTTCACGCTAATTTTCCCCCTCACTGAATTCTTGGAATAGGTTCTGGACTGCTTGTGAACCAGACATATTGACCTCATTTACAGCTTGCAGTTTAAATCCATAATTTTTCCACCCACAATCCTCTTTGACATTCTGGTGGTGCGGCCAGCTCACTGAGACTGAACTAAAAGTCTCACACTTCATTGAACGCCATTATGCGGCTTTATGCTTATAAGCCTGTTTCCCTCGGCTGCCTTTCAGCTGTGCTGGAGATCATTTTGGCCACAGGCCGGCAGTGATTAACTGGAAGAATCCAATAAATCAGCCTGTCAGCCAGCAGGCTCTCCTCACTCTGTCGACAAATCGACATTTGGATTTGTGCTTTTTTCCTCAGGGACCATCATGTACCTCCTCTCACACAAGGTGAACTTGAATGCTATTGTGAGCAACACAGGCTCCTACGAGCAATCCCTGGGCTGGTGGTTGTTCTTTGATTTGTGTTGCTGATTGGAAGGGAGGCACTAAGCTGCTGTTACTATTCTTAACTCCTTCATTTTTTATTTTATTAAATATAAATTTAAATGTATGTTTTTATTATTTTTTATTAAGAAAACATGTACCCGGGATTAGAGCTGTGTGAGCATGACTAGGACTAGGGGGCTTAGTTTACTTTGAGATATGGTTTGAATCCATCTCGTCCCATTCTGGGCCCTGTTCTTATCAGCTAGGTGTCTTGTGGGATAGCTGAGGATTCCCTCCTGGTCAATTTTCAAAAGTCACTCAAATAAATTGATGTGTATCTTTAAGAATTGACACTTCCCCATTGTTCTGTTAAGCTTTTCTCATTCAGCACATAGTCAGTAAGGTGCAAATAGGTTAACCTTAACACGAGACTGTTAGAGATTACCTAACATAATATTTGTAATACAAATTAGTGCTGACTCACTTACATAATGTATATGTTACAGCCAATGTCTGAAGTTGGCCAATGACGTCAATGGCCGGGCATTGTTGTCAGTGCCCAAGAGCGGTGGCCAATCACAGCATTGACCGGGCATTGATGTCATTGACCAGTTTTGTCCGTCAATGTTGTTATAACACCTAAATAATAACATTGGCTGGCAGTGACGACATTGCCTTGCAGTAGTTGGTCAATGTTGAAAAAATCGTATTACTAAAATAAAATAAAAAATATTGCTTTATTCAACCAAATAATGCTCTGACGAAATCTTTCATTTTAAATAACAAAAGCGAGAATTGGCAAAGTACAGTGTATAGGAGTGTTTATTACTTTATAGCTGTATTCAACCAAATATATTCAATATTAATAGAACCAACGACACAGAGCTAGTGTTAAAATCGACACGATTTATCAATTGTTTTTTTGGTTTTTTTACTACGCAACATTTTTTCTTTATTGTGTACTTATTGCAGCATGACAGGTTAGCTTTTTTTACATACACTTATTGGTAAAACTTTAGTTTGCAAGATATTTTCAGTGTAGGATGCTTATTGCACCATGACAGACTACTAACTGGGAAGCTGGCTTGAAATTCATCCCCGTACAAAGCAATGTTTGGATCTAAAGCTACAGTCAGTGGTTCTAAACAAGAGATGGCAAAAGTCATTATTGCGTTTTAAATCCTCCATAAATTAAATGTTAATAAATGTTTTTTTGTTTAAAATAAATAAAAAAAGAGCAAGCAGCATGATCTACTGGCAGTACAGACTTAATATGGGAGGACAAATCTACCAGTAAGTGTCGTTTACTTATTCGTATAGTGTTGCTTTGCTAAAATCGCACAGTATTGTGAATAAATCGTTTGACGTTTGTTGTCGCTTTCCCTTATCAATACCACAATGCACCGCTACAAACAATGCTTGATGAGAGCTGTTGGCAGCAATTCACTAGGCATTGTTGACAATGGCCGGCCAATGACCAAAGCTCTCTACGTTTCTATTTCAAAAATAACATCGCCCAAAATTTGCGGCCAATGACATCAATGGCCGAGCATTGTTATCAGTGCCCAAAAGCAGTCAGGAAATCTGTTTTTCAGTGGCTCAAAACCTTTGTATCTGGTGCATTCAGTCAATATCCTGAAGTCTTTCTTGAAATGTTGAGCATCAAGATACATTTTTTAAAATGGGATTGTGGCAGTGTAAAGTATTCTCCCTCGTTTATTGGTGTTCAGCCTCCTGACAATGCCGTGTTCACTAACTCCCATTCCTTACCAAGATGGCGTCTAGTGTCTGGTGCAACGGCCAACTTGTTAGAGGAAAAACGCACATGTGCTACAGATGCCATTTCCTTGAGTCATTGTTAGATGAGCAGCACCTGTTCCTTAGGGATAGGTTCAGGACTGATTCAAGATGTCGAGTCTGGAGTATATAGGGGAGGTGTGTGTGTGTTAGAGAGTTAGTCATGCTGGAGGTAGTGTGACCACATTTTCAAAGCTCAAAACTGGAACACATTGTTAAATAATTGATAAGACTAATGAAACCATTTAAAAATAGGCTTGATCAGCAGAAAAAGTTAAACAAGTGCCCATGAATGATTGATGTGGCACTTGTGCACTATGACATTTTGCTGATGTTTAAAAAAAAAAAAAAAAATGTAATGACAGCTTCAGTAATTTGGTCTGACATTTTTAATATATTTAATTAGATAAGAGGTTTCTTGTAAAAAGCCTGCAGCATAATGTTTTCACTGTCTGTAAAGCTTTGAATATGAGTGCTTTGGACATTTTTTTTTTTTTTTTTTTTTTACTGGACTGGTGTTAGCTTTTAAAGTGCATTTATGTAGCCTCTGACCTCAGCTATTAAAAGTTCATCCAGTGCATGCTTTTATTTGAAGTGGATTCTGTTTTGTTTAACAGCAGATTTGAAATAGCTTGAGTTGAAAAGGCCTTAAAATGTCATATTTATTGAAATGATGTATTCAACATTGAGTGTTTTAAAAGGAAAAAGCAGTCATGGTGAACAAATAAATTCTAGAAATAGCAGATGCAGTTAAATGACCCTGAGCTACAGTTTTTCCAACATTAACAGACTCAGACTACAGTTTCATTGTTCTGGAGAGACCTAGCCAAAGACAGCCACAGACTAATTTTTACTCAAACTCAAGTTCTATTCAGTGGTTACATTAGTATCACTTATATTGCTTGGTGGCTATGCTGGTTTACTCAGTTGAGATTTTCCAGCTTTAGCCTATCATGATGTTTTATTTTTTGAAAGAATATTAAAGGAGAAGGTGTAGCTGGGGAGCTGGTGGGGGGTTAAATGAACACATTATTTTGAGAATGCACTTTTATTCGAACTAACGTCTCACAAAGTAAAAGTTTACACTGTGTATAATTTCAATTAAACATTGTGTGTTGTACAAGTTCCTTTTCTCGCTGTGCACGTTTCTCTTGTCTAAGCGTCTAGCACTGCAGACAACCCTAAGGATGTTTGCCCACACCTTCCCAACACTATAGCAGGCTAGATCTCTGACAGGGGACTCAGGTAGCCAAGGCACATGAGTCATTATTAATCACCTTACTACCTGAAACAAAAAACAACCTAACAGCAGTCTGGTAGGCATGAATATAACACTAGAAACGATTAAGTCTGCTTCTGTCTGAATTAGAGTTCCATAGTCTTCAAAAATCCATCAAATCCAAGTTTTGCATATCTATGTGTATTTCAGTTTTAAAACTACTTTAATAAAGCTGTGCATACCATAACACCAGCATTTGGTTCCAGCAGTATATATATATATATATATATATATATATATATATATATATATATATATATATATATATATATATATATATATAGATAGATAGATAGATAGATAGATAGATAGATAGATAGATATGGCAACAGCATTGTATTGCAAATACTTTACCTGTAGTATAACTGCTATTGCAGATGACTTTAAGTAGATTCTAATGGCAATTATAGTGCAAATTGTACTGAACTGCCACCCTTGCCTAAAATAAGCTTTGTATTAAAATGCAGCATGCACTGCCTCCTCCGCAGACTATTGAAGCAACAATCAATATTTGAATAGTGCATTAAAGAGGGGTTTAAATCTTCCATGAACCTGGGCCAAGCTGCTGCACGTAATAATTTCTTCCTGATAGTGTAGGAAAAGCTGCTGGCAGACTGAGATGCTGCCAAGCTTTTACACTTAGCTGGAGGGGGTGTGCACCATTTATCAAGCTGACTGGGCTGTCATATCAGCGGAAGGACCCTGGAGAGCTCTGACCACGAGATTGAAGGTTGGTACCAATTTACTGCAACACAAATGCACTGAACAGGAAAGAGATGGGCTCCTAATCCCTTCAATTTTCTTACATTACCCTGAAGGCCGAGGAATTAAATGAAACACTAGCTGGCGACAATTTTTGAGAGCCCTGATAGTCTGACAGGAAAATGCATTAAAGTATCAAAACATTTTTAATGTCTGCTACCATTGCTGTTTTTAGCATAAACTGCAGGCTTACTTCAGACAAGAGGGTAATAATCAAAGCATTATTGTTACCAATTAATTATAAATATAGATTACATACAGATTTTATTAAACGCACCACTCATATTTTTAAAAACAAATAATTCTATTGTGTGATGCTTTACAAACCATAGAAAATTGGAAACAAGTAAAATGAACGTGCTTGTTTTTTCAGTAATTGACACAGCAAAAAAAAACAAAAAAAACAAAACAAACAAACAAACAAACAGGAAACAATGCTGCATAGACTAAATGGAGAATGAGGAATCATGTTTCAACACAAACGCCTCCCTTTGTTAATTGGATTTCACCGCATGTGTAAAGACATTATGCAATGTTGTTTTCTTTTTCATTTCAGTACATGACCTACTAAACTCTTTTTTTTTTATTATAGGTAACATTTTGTAAAGCATATGTTGACAAATCACATTGCAAATCATGTTGAGGGTCCTTTGGGACTGGTCCATCGAGTATATGTTTTCTGACTAAGCCTTATTGATCCACTTCACTGTACTGAAGCAACTACAGTACTAGAACTCATAACAGAATACCAGCCTCTTCGATTGACAGGGAATATAGCAGTAGGTATTCTCATGAGTTCATCCTACATTCTTTCTTTAACTTTTAAACTTGCTGGGGTAAATCTGTTCTTCTAGTTGTTGGATGGTGTGGTAGGGGAAAACCTTTAATGCAAATAATGTGTGTGTGGGAATGTAAGGCTGGCATGGATGGGGTAGCTCAGTTGTTCTTGTCTCTTATTGTACAGCATATGGGGGATGCTTTTTCATGATAGGCGCCTTAGAAATCAATTTTGCACTGCATTAAAATGCTATACATTTTGTCAGCAATGTTGTATCAATAGTAATCAGTAATGATATTGTTTCTATTATATTGTGTCTGATTTGGGTCTGTGTATCAACACAACCAAGATTTTAAGACAGGGCATGATAAAAATGTTAAAGGGGTAAAAAATAAATAAATAAATAAAAGATCAAACAGTGCAACAAAAACCTAGTCACAAGTGATGGTAATAGCTCACTGGCGCATGCTGCACAAAGAGGAGCTGATAAAATAATGCTACCTGTCAGTTCAACCATCAGCACTGCCATTCATCTCTATTCTATAATGTGATAGATAAACCCTAATCCAGCTGACAATGTTAAAATCAGAACTGATCTGATTGTTCACATCTGATGCCACATGACACTAGCAGTCAAAAGAGTTTAGTGAGAGAGAGAGAAGAAGAGAGACAATGCCTCAACGTTTTTCTGAAGGCATATTTTTTTCAAAAAAGGAAGGCTGGATTTCTAACATGAAATCTGTACACGTTGTTGTGTGCCCAGATTGTGTGAAGTACTGTATGGTAATGCTTTGATGGTGCACCAAGTTTGAGGTACTTTTTACTACATACATATTTCTGACTTTTACATAGGTTAGGTGAGTTGAGTAGCCCCAGTTTATAACACAGTAATGCATTATAATACAGTATATGTGCCGCAATAAAGAACCAACAAAACTGTTAACTAAATAAGCAAATTTCTGTGTAATTTAGAGGATGAAACCGAGAGGCACTGACGGGGTAGGATTCGTGTTGTCACAGCCTTGCTGACAATTTGCACAGCTGGGACCATAGAGGGGAATTGTTTAAGTGTCACACCAACACTGGAAAAAAGACAAAACATAAGAATAGTGGTTCAACAACAGTGATGCAGCAGCAGCCATGTTTTTAGAAAGAGAAAATGACCTTCAAACCAGACCTGGAATCCATAAATATTACCTCTGGGATGTCGACTGATCTTAAAGTGTATGAATGAAAGAGTTGTAGTATGTATAAATATTACCTCTGGCATGTCGAGTGATTTTAAAACGTATGCATGAGAGAGCTGTAGTATGTACCTGGAGAAGCAGAACAAAAGCAGACAAAGCCATTTCCTGTCAGTCTGATCTGCGGTGCCCTGTGGTACAGCATGCTCTTGACTTGATTGTACCTCACCGTAGGGACCCTTTCATTATTGGGGCATTTCCCAGCTAGGGGGTGCTAAATGCCAAATCAAGTCACTACCATGTCTTGAGCTTATTACTAATCAGTAGTAGGCACTAACTGAACCCAGCAGGCTCTGAGGAACCTATGGCAATCAGCCCTCTGTCTCACCCAGTCTACTGGCATTACTGCAGGGCAAAGATGACATTACCTTTACCGGGGCAGTGGCAGGACGCCCTGCTTGACATCCAGTGAATAGTGATACAAAATTGCACTTCTGTTTGTGTCTGTGTGCTTTGTCATCTCTGCCTAAATTGATATTTCCTTGCAATTTGCATTTACCAGCCCTCTTAATGTGATACTCCATTTAAACCACCTTTTAATTGTATGTAGTGCCTTGACAGAACATGACTGATGCACTGGTGTTAATTAGGGCTCCAGTCAGCAGCTTGTGCCAGCTGGAAGCTTGGAAACAAGTGTAAATTATTCTGTCATCAATCAGCTTGGAAATGTTGGAATTACTAATTAGTTTACAATTTGGGTGACAATCTATCTAATGCAGGCAGCATCAAGAAGTAAAAAGAAAGAAAAAATAACACAACCTTCAGAACCTAGATGAATACCGGTAACAAGCATGGCTTCTAAATACACAAGGGTTCATCTGCCAGTTCAAAGGTGGTCCAGCAGTGTTCACTAACGTCCTACTGGGTCGAGCCAAATGGGGAAATTAACAGTAAGCCTTCAGAGTGGCAGTATTTTGGTTGATATTAAAATATATATATATATATATATATATATATATATATATATATATATATATATATATATATATACATATATATATATATAGTATATACATAAAATATTGGGTTGCTTGAGGTCCCTGGCCTTTAATTATCTATTTTTTATTTTTTTTTTTTAAACACCTCAATGGAAACACCGTCACCCCTTTCATTACATAGGAAACAAACATTGATTTATAATCTCTTTTACAAAGATGGCATGGCCAAGTGGTAACAGACACACTAAAAAAATGCAGTTCAATTTAACCCCTTTGCAACGGCTATTTTCGATTTCTCTAGTGGTCTTTGTGTAGCCACCCTCGGCCATGTTCGATTTGACACTATCCGCCCCTTTTTAGCTCTGAAACTACGACATTCTGTCATTAAACTGCACCAAACATCGTATAGAGAGTCAACCCTTTGCAAACCTGCCAGACTTGTCTCAGTTTACTTACACAGCTTGATTGATAGGCTGATCGCAGCAGCTAGTAGCAGCTGTCTCTCTCACACACACACACATTCACATTTTTTTTCAGCCCAACACAAAACTTCTTATTTGTATTTTCTATTTCAAAGGACAATGAAAACATCTAATGCATGTAAGTAATTCATTTTGTGATATTCTAAACTTTAGACTAACATCCTATACAGTAATTTCTATTTTACTGTATATAGTCATTTATTCTATTTATTTTATATAATCTGTGAAAATAACAGTAACTGTATTTGTTTTATACATGTTTTTTTTCATTGTTAGTGTAATAGTGACAATGTTTATTGGAACACGGTGTAAAAGCGTGACAGGTTTATTCAATGTAAATTACAAGGTGTCACTACTAGCAATGGTCAGGTCACGGGCACATGTACACAAACAGGAGTGTAAACTAGGTACAGAGAAAAACTGCAACAAAACAGTGCAAAAAAAAAAAGAATCCAGTGAAAGCAGAGCTAGAAAAATTAATTTTGCCTTCAGGTGGCTGAGCGCTCCTTCCACTAAAATGATGGTCCCATAACAGAGTATGCTGCGCTACACATCCTCACTATGCTGGTTGGGGATCATTCCTTGATCCCTTAAACTAACCCTAATCCACAAACTATAATAAGTCATGGTTGCACACACAGTGGCTCTTCATTTGCACAGAATAACAGGTTAACAGACACTTACTGGTTTCGTAGTTTTGCTGTGGAGTTACACCTGTAGCAAAAACATTTGGCTGTAAATGGGTTAAAAAGCTTTATGGTGTGGAGTGGCACCTGCATTGGGGGTTGCATGGGATCTGACTGTGCTTCAAAAGTGTAATTTAGCAGGCCCACATGGTGTCAAATGATTTTAGCATTATTGCAAGACATTATGGTAACAAAAATCACATCATTCAGGTTAGCTCAGCCTTGTATATATTAGTAATGTATCTAGAACAAAGCACAGCCTTGCGTATGAGCACAGCAGGTTCACGACATTGCTTTGAGGGTTTACAGAAAACACTTGCATGGCTAATTTCTGGGTTAAATATAGTAAACTATGCAAAATAGCACTTTCTTTAAACAGCTATACAAATTCGTTACATTTTGAATGGGAACATCTTTTATTGAAATGTGTCTGACATGTTTTAATAAGATGGAACTACAGACGACTTTTTCAAAAGGCCTTGCAGTTTTCTAATGATGGTCCTCTTTAAAATGCATTTCCTTTATGTGGGAGTTGGCTAACAAACTAGGCTCATGCAGCTTGCTCTCCCCCAAACCACAGCATGTTTTACAGAGAACAACTGTTCTGCAGTAAACACTGCCTCTTCAATTTAGAATGTAATTGCACTGTATAGGTAAAGGGATTTGACATCAATTTTGTAACTATTGCTGACCTCTGAATATGCAATGTGGCAAAAACCATAATTTTTGTATTATAAGAATTAAAGTAGTTTGTAACAGTCTTGAACCTTTTAATAATATTTCCATAGACTAGGAAAACACCACATCATGTCCTGTGCATGTGTTGTATTCTGAAAAATGCTTTGTGAAAGTTGTAATATTGGTAATGGTACTAGTTGCAGCAGAAAACATAAAAGAGAATGATTTTATATGGTTAATATTGTTCAGTCTTTCACCTTCATATGCTCTCTATAATTTGTTTAGGAATTGCATTTCAGGAAGATACTTACCACAAGCAGTTATTCATACATTTTCAGATCAAAATGAAAAAGCGTATTAATTTGTCAGCTTTTTTATGGCTCCCTTGTATTTTGTGTGTAATGTAACAATAGTCAGGTATTTTATTATATAAAATTTAAAACGTATTAATATATGTGGTATAATGAAACAATGGGTTGAATGCAAGTGATACACAATATCTTGGGGCAAAGTTTAGTATTGCTTTAGCAGAAAAAAATAGAAATGAAATGTATTTTTTCTTGCATTAAGATCTGCTTTATCGCTCATAACATAAAAAGAGCGAAGGGGACTCATATTCAGGCCCCAGAAGCACAGCAGTAAATGTGTAATAAAATGTATCCAAGTTATAAAGTCTGAATAAAAATCCCTTTAACTATACTGCATTCTGAATTATATCAGTCATGATATTTATTAAAGAACCGCTGTCTAGATGATTTAAATTATACTGCACTTAATGGCTTCCATTGTCTTTTAAATAAAGAAAATGTGCATTGCTGTCATGAACCGTTTAATAGCTTTGTACTGTCTCATTTCAGCAAAAGCAAAACTTTTCATTAGTTTGGTACTTTGAAAAGTCATAACTGTCTCTGTTTTCCTGCTATGAAATACTGCTGTGTTATACAGCTCACTCTGATAGTATAACATGTCTCTGTGCAAACAGTTTGGAGTGCAATAAGATTTACCTGTGGAGCTTTATGATGCTTTGATTACTCTGCTGGACTTCGTTGCATCCGTGCAGTTAATCAGATCAGGCCTTCTGCTTTCATGCTCTGGTTCCTTTTGAGACTTTTATACCAAATTATTGCACATACACTCCCTGGACAAAATATTGAAATATTTTATAAAATATTGTAAACTTCATGACATGGGTCATAAAAAGTAATGGACAGATAGAGATCCAGCAAAATAGCTGGAATGTTATAAGCCGCCACAAAATGGATGTTGCTGCTGTGTCGATATACAGTACAGTATGTGCGATTTAAAGGGCTTGTGGGGATACCTGTATGAGACAGAACAAAAATATGTACATTGAGTGGCAGGCGTAAAATTCCCCCACCAATGTAAAAATCTAACTAATACAAAATGGAGTCCCCTAGATTGAATTTCAATTGACACGGTTTGAGAAGTAATGAATCCAGGAGCCTGGACAACAAGCTGAAGTAATAACGTATAAAAAGAGTTCCCTTATAATTCAAAGACGACCACCAACCAATACTTTTGGGATATGCCTGCCTTAGGTAGGTATTCGCTGAGCATTTTATGTCAAAGCTGCCAATAGGCCCCTCCATGGAGTGACATACTCTGTTTCACCTGCTGAGGGAATAAGTAGTAGCTCTGTGGAGCTCACTTCCTCTTTTGCCTCTCACCTACGGTAAGGTATGCTTCTGTGTCATTAACCAGAGTGTGTTTTTTGAAACAGCTCTTCTGAGTCGACTGTAATTCCCTTGCATTCGTTCTGAGATCCAGCTTGCCACTCTTGTGAGTGTCTTTTTCCTTCTTAGGGTCTGCTTCGCTTGCGTAGCAGGCCAACTTTTCTCAGTTGTCCGTCGTATGAGTGTGACTGCCTGTACAGTATTGGTGTGTACGTGTGTTGTCCTTTAACCAAGAACTTCAGGGAGAACACTGTCGTTGAGAGACTCTGCCAGGTGTGTTTCACGCAGCTTGGGCCAAAAAAAAAAAAAAAAAAAGACAACAGTCAGTGAGCCGTATGTTCCTCCATCAGGGCTGTGCTTTAGTCTCGCTATCAAGTAGACCTCAACGGCTGCCTCGGCCCACCCACCTTGATGTGCTGGACCTTCAAAAAAAAAAAAAATGTGTTCTCCCTTCTGCTCTGTTCTTTTCAACTAACTGAGCTCTCAGGTGGTGCAGCACATTTGGGATTGCTTTGGGGAAGCCCAGGTCCACCTCTCTGCCTAGGCAGAGATGACACATTGCCCCCTGTGGTTCTCCCTCTACCATTGCGGTGATCCACTAGGCGTTGACGCTCTAGCCAATGAATGGCCCAGAACACTTTTATATGCTTTCCCGCTGATACTGCTACTCCCTGCCTTTCTAGAGAAGGTCAGGAGAGAAAGCAACAGGTCTCCTGGTGGCCCCCAGATAGCCCAGGAGAATCTGGTTTTCAAACCTCTGCCAGCTGCTGCAGGGCCAGCACTTGGAGATCCCGCTACGCATGTATCTCCTCAGTCAGGTGAAATGTGCCCTCTGGCACCCAGAACCGGGCAGACTCCAGCTGTGGGTCTGGCCCCTGAATGGGATCGTCTGTTCGCCTGAGGGCTCACAGATGCAGTTGATAGTACACTGCAGAATGCTAGGGCTTCCTCCACAAGACCACTATATGCTTACAAATGGAAGTATTTTCAGAAGTGGTGCATGGCCAGGGGCCATGACCATATCTACTGCCGCATAGCAATTATTTGTCAATTTCTGCAAGATCTGCTAGACTCCTCTACGCTGAAAGTGAACTTGGCAGCTGTATCTACATGACTAGTCCCTATAGACTCAGTTTCCCTAGGAGCCCATATTCTGCTAATCCAGTTTCTAAAAGGTGCTCGATGACTGCGTCCCCCTAGAAAGGACGTCCTCCCCAAGTGGAGTTTGAACGTGGTATTTGAGGCTCTCACTAAGGCCCAGTTTGAGCCTATACATTCCATAGAGCTGAAATATCTATGAACACTGACTTTTCATTGGCCATTACCTCCGCTAAGCGGGTCAGTGAGCTGCAGGCTTTGTCTGTGCACACTTCCTGTATGCGCGTCTGAGATAACAGAAACGGGCCATTATTACACATGAACCCTGCGTTCCTAACCAAGGTGATTACGGCTTTCCACT
The DNA here is from genome assembly GCF_017654505.1 of Polyodon spathula. Lineage (NCBI taxonomy): Eukaryota > Metazoa > Chordata > Actinopteri > Acipenseriformes > Polyodontidae > Polyodon > Polyodon spathula. The sequence goes on from NC_054535.1 coordinate 62,642,029, forward strand.
TGAACCAGTCAGTGGAACTAGAGGCCTTCCATCCCCCTCCCTTTGATTCGGAGGAGAACAGGAAACTGAATTCTCTCTGCCCGGTGAGGGCATTGAGAGGGTATATGGATAGAACAAAAGTGCTGTGTCAGTCTGACCAGCTCTTCGTTTGCTATGGTGAAATGACCCTGGGTCAAGCCCTCTCGAAGCAGTGACTGGCCCACTGGATTGTGGACACAGTATCGACTGCATACAATAATGCCGGCCTACACCCACCTGCTTCTACTAGAGGGGTGGCAACATCATGGGCGCTTTTTCGAGGTGCATCATTGACTGACATTTGTACTGAGGCTAGCTGGGCTACTCCGCATACATTCAATAGGTTCTACCAAATCAATGTGGTAGATCCTTCAACGCCTTCATTAGGCACAAGGGTCCTCGTGACAGCTCCGGTATACTTTACCAAAAGTATTGGTTGGTGGTCATCTTCGAATTGAAAGGGAACATTAGGTTACTTACACTAACCCTGGTTCCATGAAAGAGAAGACAACCACCAAACCTTGCGAGATCGCATCACTCACATTCGCTGAAGTGAGGAAGTGTGCTCTGTGGAAAGACTACTTATTCCCTCAGCAGGCGGGACCGAGGACATCACTCCATGGAGGGGCCTATCAACAGCTCTGACATAAAATGCTCAGCGAATACCAACCTAAGGCAGGTATATACCAAAAGTGGTGGTTGGTGGTCTTCTTCTCTTTCAGGGAACCTAACGATATGTTGATGAAAGTGGAAAATATAACACAATCCATGCACAGTATATACATATATATGTATTTGTAATGGATTCTGTACATGCTGGACAGTGATATAGAGGGGAAATCTTAGCATTTCTTACTATCCTTAGAACAAACCCAAGCTATACAAAACCAAAGATTTGAAATAGGCTTTAGTCATTGTTTTTTACTGTTTTGAAACACAGTGTAAAAAAAGGATTTATAATCAGAGCGAATCCTAGCTTTAATAATTATAATGTAGGCCTGAGTGACTGGCAGTATGATATGAATGGCTCTATTTTAATCCAAGTAATACCAATGCAATCCCATTATAATCAGCGAACAGGTGTTGCTGTCTCTTAGTTTAAAATAAAGTCTTTCATCTATGACTCAATTCCAGTATTGTTTAAAAATGAACATGTCATGTTCAATTATTGGTCTAAAGACCTATGGGAAATTATGAAAGCCTTACCTATACCTAGAAGCAAGTCTGTATTTTTACATATTGTTAATGGTATCTGAATGACCATACCAGAAATAGTAAAGGAAACATTATAATTAAAAAAATACATATTAGGTTGCAATGTCGTCATGCAAAACAGTTCTGATAATGTCCCTTTTGTAAGATTTAGTTTATTTTTCTCAGGTTAATATTGAATAGCACATCACTTAGTAGTTAACCAGCTTGGTTAATGCAATGATTTAAACCTTAAATAGTTAAATGAAACTTCCAGAGCACTGGCATAGTCATCCTGAATACCAGTTCATGTTTAGTAGTGATGTCATATTGTTGCCACACAAGGTTTAATATATGTTTATCATAATACAACATTAAATAGCCTGGGGAAAAACAGGCCGGATTGGATCAGTTAAACTACATTAGTAATGAGGAAGGATTTATGAATTTTAAAAGTCAACTTCCTAAAAAATCTGCATACATGACCATGGATCAGGTAGGCTTTAACCAGTAAGGCTTTAACCAGTAAGCTGATATAAGTCAGTATATATATATATATATATAATATATATATATATAATATTATAATATATATTATATATATATATATATATATATATACATCAGGGCCGAGCTCCCGGTACATGTTTATTTTAGAACAGGGTCTTCCCTCCGCCCTGCGCGGGGACGTATTTGTTATTATTTTGTATGACGGTGCAGCCGTGCATTTTTGCGTTATTGTTTAAAAATGTATTTGTTTATAAATGAGACCGCCTGTGCGTTTGTTTTGCAGCGGGATGGAAAGACCCACCCTTCGGGGGTTCCACCTTATTAAAACCTGTGCAGAAGGTGGCCATCTCCCGAATTAATTAAGTGATTAATTTATTGCTAATCGGGAGATGGTCACCTGTATAAATACCTGCAGCTCTCTCCATGTTAAGGGGGGGGGGGGGTACAGTACAGAACGTGGAGAACGAGAGAGCGAGAGAGAGATATATTTAAAAAGAATAAGGATCCGTGAAGGCTACTGCCCAGCTGGACCTTAGAGTTTATTTTTGTGTTCATGATTTATTTTGTTTAATTGTTTTATTTCTGCTCTGTGAGCAAGTGTTTATTTTTGTTCAAATATCTCATTTATTTTTTTGGTTCATTAATAAAACGACGCATGCTCCACTGCACCGTACCTTCTGTTTTGGTTGTGCTTTCTTCTGGTCTGGGTCCCCGCGAAGCCATTTCCTGCCACAATATATATATATATATATATATATATATATATATATATATATATATATATATATATATATATATATATATATATATCCAACGTCAGTAAAGAACCGAGTCTCAGAATGCCTGCATAATTAGGAAGAAGAAAAAGTGACCACATTTTCAGTTTACCTACCGATATTATACCTTGGATCCACACAAAAGACATGTTTTCTTGCTTATATTGTAGAACTATGCCATGTTTATATTGTAAGATTAATATTTCATTATTTGCACTTACAGTTTAGTTGTTCAGCTGTTAAACACATTTTCTTCACTAGCCAACAGAGAAAAGAAAACAGTAGCTCATCATAATTTATTCTAATATACTTATGTTTATTAGAATAAACTATGATGCATACAACATTGATATAGCATTTCAATTTCAAGACCACATCACTAACATACTTTGCGTACAGCATTTTCTAAACAAAGTTTTTAAGGCAGGACAAAGGCAGAAAAAAAAATCAAACATCTGAAACAGGGTGAAGTGTTATGTGTGTGGATCGTCACTGAACAATACTGAGGCAGACACAGAGCATAGGGTGCTGACACACTGCACAGGTGCGCAGATTTAATAAACACCAGTGCTAACACTAGGGTACCAACACTGGTAGCCCTAGTGTTATATATAATAAAGAAAACAAAAACATAACAAGCAAGGGTGTAGTGACTCCCCCCTCCAAAAGTCCCCTAAATCTCTCCAATAACAAACAGGAAAGTCATCAAGGAAGTCAAAAAGAACCCCATAGCAACATCCAAGGATCTGCAGACCACTCTCTCCTTGGCTAATGTGAGTGTTCATGACTGAACTATCAGAAAAAGACTGAACAAGAATGGCGTTCATGGAAGGATAGCCAGGAGGAAACCACTGCTCTCTAAAAAGAACATTGCTGCCCATCTGAAGTTTGCCAAAGAGTACATAGATGATCCACAAGACTTCTGGAACAATGTTCTCTGGACAGACAGACGAGTCAAAGGTAGAACTTTTTGGCCTCAGTGAGAAACATTATGTTTGGCGCAAACCAAACAATGCAATCGAACAGAAGAACCTCATCCCACCCTTCAAGCATGGTGGTGGGAGTGAGATGGTTTGGAGCTGCTTTGCTGCCTCAGGACCTGGACGACTTGCCATCATTGACACAACCATGAATTCTGCATTGTATCAGAAGATTCTAGAGGAGAATGTCCATGAGCGGAAGCTGAACTGAAAGTGGGTCTTGCAGCAAGACAATGATCCTAAACATAGAAGCATATCTACAAAAGAATGGCTGCAGAAGAAGAAATTCCATGTTTTACAATGGCCTAGTCAAAGTCCGGACCAAAACTTCATTGAAATGTTGTGGCAGGACCTGAAGCGAGCTGTCTAGGCAAGGAAACACTCAAGTGTCATCGAGTTGAAGCAGATATGTAAGGAGGAATGGGCCAAAATTCCTCAAAACTGATGTGATTGTGAACTACAGTTACAGGAAATGCTTAGTTGAAGTCATTGCTGCTCAAGGGGATGCTATCACTTACTGAATCGAAACGTTCACATACTTTTTCACACATGGATATTCAATGTGGAATCATCTGTGGATGAATAAATGTTGAAAATGTATCATGTTTTTTGTCATTTTGTTTAATCAGGCTATCTTTATCTATTATTAGGACTTACATTAAGATGTAATAACATTTTAGGTTTGAAATATGTGAAAATCCTAAGGGGTTCACAAACTTTTTCTCGGTACTGTAACATACAGGTAAAAAGAGGAGAAGTTGCTGGATATTGGTGGGAACTGGAACATGCTGTTGTACACGTCGATCCAGAGCATCCTAAACATGCTCAATGGGTGACATGTCTGGTGAGTATGCAGGCCATGGAAGAACTGGGTCATTTTCAGCTTCCAGGACTTATGTACAGATCCTTGCGACATGGGGCCGTGCATTATCATGCTGAAACATGAGGTGATGACGGTGGATGAATGGCACGACAATGGGCCTCAGAATCTCATCACGATATCTCTGTGCATTCAAATTGCCATTGATAAAATGCAATTGTGTTTATTGTCCGTAGCTTATGCCTGTCCATACCATAACCCCACCGCCACCATGGGGCACTCTGTTCACAACGTTGACATCAGCAAACTGCTCGCCCACACGACGCCATACATGCTGTCTGCCATCTGCCTGGTACAGTTGAAACCAGGATTCATCCGTGAAGAGCACACTTCTCCAGCATGCCAGTGGCCAATGAAGGTGAGCATTTGCCTACTGAAGTTGGTTAAGACGCCAAACTGCAGTCAGGTCAAGACCCTAGTGAGGACAAAGAGCACACAGATGAGCTTCCCTGAGACAGTTTCTGACAGTTTGTGCAGAAATTCTTCAGTTGTGCAAAGCCACAGTTTCATCAGCTGTGTGAGTGGCTGGTCTCAAACGATCCCGCTGGTGAAGAAACTAGAAACTATGGTGTCCCATTTTATTGAAATTACAAACTGAAGACTTCTAAGGGTAAGATAAGTTAAATTAAATGTCACAAAAAACTGAAGTAAAAAAAAGGAAATATGTTGATTTCATAAGTATTCAGACCCGTCAACTCAATATTTGGTGGAAGCACCTTTGGCAGCAATTACAGCCACAGGTCTTTTTGGGTAAGTCTCTACCAACTTTGCACACTGGCTTGGTGCAATTTGTGCCCATTTTTCTTGTCAATTTTGCTCAAGCTCTCTGAAATTGCTTGGGGATCGCTTATGGACAACAATTTTAAAGTCTTTTCACAGATTCTCAATAGGATTCAAGTCAGGACTTTGACTGGGCCACTCAAGGACATTCATTTTCTTATTCTTAAGCCACTCCAGTGTAGCTTTGGCCTTGTGCTTTGGATCATTCTCCCACTGAAAGGTGAATTTTCACCCCAGTTTTAAGTCTTTAGCAGACTGAAACAGATTTTCCTCTTGTATTTATCTGTACTTTGCTCCATCCATTTTTCCTTCAATAACAAGCTTTCCAGTCCCTGCTGAGGAGAAGCATCCCTATAGCTTGATGCTGCCACCACCATGCTTGACTGTAGGGATGATGTTGACTGGGAGATGTGCTGTGTTGAGTCTATGCCAAACGTAATGCTTGGCATTTAGACCAAAAAGCTTCAATTTGGTCTCGTCTGACCACAACACCTTTTGCCACATTTTTGCAGGATCACTCAGGGGCTTTTTTAAAAACTCCATTTTTAGTAGTGTCTTCCTTCTTGCCACCCTGCCATACAGGCTATTTTTGTGAAATGTTCTGAATATTGTTCACTGATGCACCTTTTCTCCCATCTCAGCCATTGAACTCTGTACCTCTTTCAAAGTTGTTGTTGGCCTCACAGTGGCATCCCTCACCAGTTTCCTCCTTGCGTGGCTGCTCAGTTTGGAGGGACAGTCTGATCTAGGCAGTGTCTGGGTGGTACAATGAACCTTCCATTTCTTGATGATTGAGTAGACTGTGCTCACAGGGATATTCAAAGACTTCAGTATGTTTTTGTACCATTCTCCTGATCTGTGCTTTTCAATGACTTTAACCCTGACTTGCTTTGAAAGCTCCTTGGTCTTCATGGTTGAGTCTTTGCTTGAAATACATTACCTGACCAAGGATCCTCACAGAGACAAGTGTTTTTATTCTGAAATCATGAGTACCACTACTATTGCACACAGACAGAGGCTATTTAATGAATTGTGTGGGTCGTTAAGGTCAGTCAATTTAGGTTTGCCACAGCAAAGGGTTTGAATACTTATGCAATTATGACTTTCCCATTTTTATTTCATAAAATTTTTTCATTTTTTTTAATAAAATTTTTTCATTTTTTTTAATGATCTATTTCCTAATTTCTTTTTGTTTTTGCTTTGAATGTGTGGAGTAGGTTGTGTATATAACACATATTAATTCCTACATCAAAGTGTCATTACTGCAAACTTTAAAGCAACAAAATGTGAAACTGAGCAGCAGTGGTGGACAGATATGATGTGGGATTCTGCAGAGCTTCCAGAACCTTTACCTTGTCATTAAGTGACAATTCGTTTTTTCCACAGAGACATTTTTGTACTGAAACTGTTGTACAGTATAACTTTTGCTGAAACTGTTGTTCAACAGTTTCACTGTACAGTCAAAGCACAACACTGGTAAGACACCCGCCAATCATCCCACTAAAGCAACATTTAGTGTTTTTATCATGCCTACAAACCGAAGTTGACGTGTTTATTTTTAATAGAGGAAAATCGGTTCCCATTAAAGCATCTCCCTAAAGTAATCGTCCTGCTTGGTGTGTGCTGTGTGCTGTGTGTGTGTGTGTGTGTGTGTGTGTGTGTGTGTGTGTGTGTATATATATATATATATATATATATATATATATATATATATATATATATATATATTATATATATATATATATATATATATATATATATATTATGAATGCATTAAAAACCTCATCATGGAGTGGCATGGTTAAAACCTCATCATCGGAGCAAAAATAAAACTATTGCCCGGACATCCTTATACCACTGGGCAATAGTCTCCATCTGCCATGTGATTGGTAGAAGGCTAGACTCCGGTGCAGGAATGTATTGACCCAGAAGGTAAATTTGGTGATCGTGTATTGTATATTGTGGATGTACTAACTGTGTTTATTATTTGGGACTGCAACCCGTTATTGTTAAACAGTGCAATACACATTGCTGTGTATTGCCTGGGATTATTGTTTGAGGTCATCGGTCCGGGAATTACAAAATAAAGCATCCCTTTTTCTAAAACTGGATTACAATTGTCTGCCTGTGATTATTCTTGCACTGCATCACCCCTGCTTACTATCAGCAACCACTTTGCCACACTACTGTATGTGGTATAAAGTTGAAAAAACATTTTCTCTTAATTCTTTGTGTGTGACTAGTGCTGGTGCATGATGTCAGACCAGGAAGCAGTACAAAAACATAGGAATGAAGCGGTTTCTTGGAAGGTGACGGCAAGCGCGGACCCTTGGGAAACGACAATGGGAGGGGAACCCCTGGTCAAGAAGGCGGCAACGGGAGTTCCACTCCACTCCCTGGTGATGGATTCAGTAACAGTTGTGGTGCTGGGGTTGGCAACTCTAGCAGTGGCTGTGGAGGTGCTGGCCCTCTTCGCGGCCAGGCTGTTTTCCACCTATGCAAGGGCTGCTGAGGAACGCCAACATCACGTCATGGTCTTTGCTCAGCTGAAGGCAGAGGCAGCTCCTGCTTCTCTCCTCCTAGCTTTACGGATGGCAACGGTTTCACCCACTCATCTCCCCTTGGTGGCAGAGGCAGGACCAGCGGGTCCTCGCACTGAAGACAGTGGTGGGGTTTCTCCCTCTGACACTGGAGACAGCAGTGGGGACAGCAGGTAATGGTCTGGTAACGGCGGGAACGGTAGGTAGTCTCCCTCTGGTGGTGGAAGTGGGAGCTGCAGGTAGTCTCCCTCTTTTGGTAGATACTTGGGCTCTGGACCTTTGGGCTTCCTCTTCTTGGACTGTAGACACACCAGCTCCACCATCTTGGGCTGTGGACGCACCAGCTCACCCCTTTTGGGCTGTGGATGCTCAGCCTCCTCCCTCTGGGCACTGGACACTCGGGCTCCTCTGACTTGGGCTCTGGACGCACAGGCTTCCCTTCTTTTTGGAGTGGCCATACTCTTTGCACAGAAAGTAAGCCCTTGACTCTCCCAGGCTTCCATTAATGTGTCCAGACCATCTTCAGCCAGAACACTTGGCCCAGCTGTTCTATGGGCCATGCATAGGGGCATTCCGGCAAGCTGTGCCCAAACTCCCCATCCCGGCCACACCAGTGTGATGATGAACCATCTGGGCAGTCAGTCCAGCAATGGTCCTCCTCCCCACACCAGGTGCACCATGGAAAGATGCTGGAGGAATCTTCTGGTTGCTGCTGCTGTCATTGCAGCTGCTGTTTTTGATGCGGTTGTTGTTGTTGCTGCAGTCACTGCTGCTGCTTCTTGGCACTATTTCTTCCCATTTTCTTTTTATTTCTTTCCATAAACACTATTTTGTTCCCACACAAAACAAAACAAAAAATAAATGTAAAAAATAAATTGACCCGCAGTACCTCTTCCAGCCTGAGTCCTGGAGGCGCTATGACCCAATGCTGGACACTATATCGGACAGGTTAGCTACTGGTGGATGACGTCAGGCCAGGAAGCAGTACACAAACACAGGAATGCAGCACAAAACTGTATGGCTGTGCAGTATATTTATTTATTAAAATAACAACACTTTTAAATAACAAAAGAAAACAGCTCCATGGCCGAAATAAACAAACACAAAAAAACAAAGCACACAAGTACCTTCAGGATGATTCAAAGTAAGTAAAGTTTGTTTTATTCCTTTGCTTTTTTCATGCAACACATCTCTCTCCAACACAGACTAACATACTCTGAGAGCGAGACCTTATATAGAGGATGGATTTAATCCGACCGCATATAAACACACAGAATACAAAATACTAGGGGCCCGATATTTGAAAGGTTTGCCCACTGCGCAGAGGGGTCTGCACGTCTCAAATGGCCCGAAATTGTGCCAAGTTGCCATATTCAAAACGTCCTTTTGAGCTTCACAATCCATTCTGCACTGTGCAGAAATAAAATGTATGCATGGCGCAATATGGGGGGAGTGGCAGACAATATAAGTGATCCTGTTATATTCAAAGGTATGTGCCAAGCACAAAACCAGGTTTCTGACATGCAGAATAAGGATTGTAAAAGGACTGCGTTAATTCCATGCACACTACCATTCCAGCATTGACTACAAACAGGCAACAATGGGAAACGTGGGTAGCATGCAACATGTCCGTCGACATTTGGATGTGAATGACGCAAGGCACACCCAGCAACAGCAACACCGAAGATGAAGATATGCTGAAAGGCACACATATTAGGAGCTCAGCAATGAGTAAGTCATGTCCAGGTATCGTCTCGACCAAGACATGCTGACTCATCTATGTCACATGCTGCATGGTGACCTGGCCAGAACAAACCTGCACAGTCATGCCCTGTCTGAGAAATTGGTAGTGTCTGCCTGTATATGTATACAGGCTACCGGGAACTTCCAGAAAATACCAGGTGATACAATCGAGATCACCCAGTCAACGGTTTTTATAAGGTCGCGTACCTGTCGCACGTGATAGGTGCAATTGACTGCACCCATATTGGTATCCGGGCACCTGTTCTGGTTGTCCTGTTCTATCAGGATTCCAGTTGTATTCAGAATAGTGGAAAATTATTCAGAAAACCAGTTTTTTTTCTAGACACATAAGTTGTCGTTTTATGATCTATATTATATAAGATGATGGCTTGTGTGCCCAACAAAGCCTTTACAAAAACTGTGCCCAAATATATAAGTACTTGTATGACCCCAAACTGGTTGCCGACTGTCCAATATCTTCCTATTTTTTAAAAAAGTGTTTTAGTAGATCAACAGTCAATACCAGGATATATATATATATATATATATATATATATATATATATATATATATATATATATATATATATATATATATATATATATATATCCTTGTAGTCAAATTGAGATTAAAACCTCTTTTACGAGTGAGACCTAGCCAAGCAGGTAGCAGCAAGTCAATTGGACAACAAGAACAAGTACACAATAAAATACAATTAAGACACAGGCAAATCACATTTAAAACAATAATCAAAATATACAAAAGTAGTCAACTATTTAAAACAATTACAACTCTCAGACACGAAATCATGCAGTTTACTCTTAAATTGCAATAAAGATATCTGGGTCTGCAGCTTTAGTTTGGACTGGAACTCATTCCAGGACCATGGGGCATAATAACCAAAGGATCCTTTACCAGCCTCAGTACGCACATTTGGGATTTTAAAATGCAAAAAACAATGAGATCTGAGGCTATGGTTACTATGGGAAGCTATAAGGTGTTAATTTAAATAAGTATATTCATATAATTTACATTGCATAGTCTTATATATCAGAATATACCCGTGCTTCAACCTACATAAAGCCAACGAAGTCCAGCCTACCAAATCGTATAATATACAATGATGAATATTAAATCTTGTATTTGTATTGTACCTCAATGCTGCATGATATAGCGAGTCCAGTTGCAAACCTATATACTGCATCATCATAGTCAATTTGCAGCAAAAACATACACGCAATAAGCCTCTTTTTTTGTTTCCATAACATATATAACATGTTCATATCATAGTGATGTTTATAGCTCATTCCCATGCCCAACAGATGAGTGTGGAAACATGCACTCACCTCTGTCCAGCACACTGCCTTCCTTCTGGTCCTTTAATAGGGTCCTATTAGCATATGGTAATGCATCAGTAAATAGAAACATATGATGCAAATGTATTCTAGGTGGACATTCAATATGCACATATCACAATCAAATTTGAATTGGGCGAAATTGCTAATTCATCTGAATATAGCAATATCTGCACGATAATTGCGATGCGCTAGTTTCAATAACCGCTGGCGCAAATAATGTCAGAGCAACAGTCCACTCTGGAGTTGGGTACAATAGTACAAACGTACAATAGTACAGAACCCCCCCCATCCGCACACACCGGATGGGCGGATCAGTTATGTGTTTTATCACTGTATTGATATGATGGATAGCGGTAGTGTGTTTACATATACAGTTATATGTGTTCTTCACTGCTCCACAGGCATATCTGCATCCAACATGTGCCATCAAAATATAGAAATGAAGATTGAGAGATGGATGAAGATGGGAGGAGGGTTCTGCTTGTTATCTTTGCTGTGTGTTGCCACACATCTGTAAATTAATTGTATATATAATTAATACACCCATCTTGTGCCCCATTGCTTTATTTGGCTATTCCATAGGTGCATTATGGATGAGGGGTGGGCAGCTGCAGTTAACGTTTTCCTAAAGTCAGACTGGTGATACGGTCAACCAATCAAAGACCTGTATTTTCTCTGCAGCAGTCCAATCATAAGCCAGCTGAAGCGAGACAAGCAGTTCTGTTAACTGTAATTTCTGGTCGTTTTTATGTAGCTGTCCAGTCTACTGAATGTCGGTGCTGTTAATTGTTCAGAGGTTGTTCATTTATTGAGAAATCATAGTAGGCTACAATTAACATTTTAGGAACGTATTTAGAATTAATTATTATTCTTACAAAATGGCATAACAAAAAAAATCCATTCCGGCGACACTCAAAATCTTACAAACTGGGCTTAATCGTGATGTTGAAATGGGTGAGTAGAATGAATAACATAACGCATTTCTGTGTATTGTGTATATAAAAGTGCTTGATTGATGTTTACTTTGCAGATGAATGACCTTGTTACATTTATAAATCAGACAGTGTGCTACCACAGTAGGCTTTGTCACGGCACGACTTATATAAAAAAAAAAAAAGAAAGAAATCATTCAGAACAAAAAGACAGTATCCAAAGCCTTTTTTAAAATTTTACTTCAAAAACATTCAGCTATGTTAAATCAGCTGGCCTTTAAAGAAACCTATATAGTATTTCCTCATGATACAATACTGTCCGTATTCAATAAAATAGTGGCATTATCAGCACATTAATTTGAAAACTCAGCGCCTAGCTATGGAGCCAATTGTGTATTTGAATGGTCCTGTATGTATGTGTGCAGGATATATTGTGTGGTCTTGTCTGCTGTCATATCGGTACATGCTGTGGCGACACCAATGATAGCAGCTTGTCGGGGTAATGCCATTACTAATGGTGACTGTCCATCATTCTGCATTCTCACTTGGTTGTCGTGTGCAGTTGCTATATTGGTAGTGAATGCGCAGACGGTTTTGCGAGGTACAAACATATTTGTGAATTGCTCAAAAAACTGCTATATTCCAATATCTCGCAACTACTTTGTGCCATTTTGGAATATCTCTCATTTTGTGCCAAAGCACTATTTTTTTGCTAGGCACAAATTTAGCGAGGGGATTGCGTGAAGATCAAAGATCGGGCCCCTATATTTATAACACACCATCACATACACAACCAAATCCCAATAATAATTAAATTACAATAACAGACACAAAGAAAACAGTAATATTAAAAAATTATAATAATAATGTCTAGCATAGATATACATATGTACATATTCACCCTGTTACATTATGTTATTTATTTATTTACTTATGATGTAAACAAAAATGTAAACAAAACATTTTTCTAAGTCAAGATTTTTATTTTTATATATATATATATATATATATATATATATATATATATATATATATATATAGTTGTAGTCAAAAGTTTACATACCCCAATGGAAATTTATAATTTCTAGAAATTTCTTGAAAACAAAGAATTTTAGGAAAAATCTTTTGTAGCAAATGTCAATTCAAAATGCTAATTCACAAGTATTCATACCCTTTGATGCTATGATAGTATTGTATACAAGCTGCTAGACATTTCAATGTGTTAATGCAGAACCTAATTCAAGAAAAGCCTAGAATATGATGGCTTATAGGTGAACATTCTTAGAGAGTAGAAAATGATTAGACCTAGGATGATTGCTGTCATTACCAATAAGTCAATATGGGAAAAAGTAAAGAGCTATCTGCAGAAAATGTTTTATTGTCATAAAGATAGAGAAGGTACAAGAAGATTTCCAAGTATTTGGGTATCTCAATTTCAACTATTGTTTTATATTATCAAGAAGTACACGACTCATGGCACTGTCACAATGCTCCCTCTGTCTGGAAGAAAGAAGGTTCTTTCACCAAGAACAAGTAGAAGAATTGTGAGGAAGGTTAATAACAATCTGTGATTGACAGCCAAAGATATTCCAAGTGAATTGGCTGTAAGTGGGACTGGGGTTTCCATGTCAACCATCTGTCGAGTATTCCATGGTGAAGGTCTCAATGGTCTCAGGCCAAGAAAAAAGCCACTCTTACGAAAAAGTCACTAGGACAATCGGTTAAAGTTTGCAAAACAACATTTGAATGATGGATATGAGTTCTGGTCAAAGGATTTGAGCAGTGATGAAACTAAAATTGAGCTATTTGGTCACGCCGATAGTCATTACGTTTGGGAAAAGTCTGGTGAGACGTACAAAGAAAAGAACGTCAAACCTACTGTCAAACATAGAGGTGGTAATATCCTTCTATGGGTCTGTTTTTCCTCTAATGGCACAGGAAATTTTGCTTCAATACCTGGTAAAATGGATTCTACAACATCCCAAAAGATATTGACCAATCATCTGATATCTTCCGCTATAAAACTTGGTTCCAACACAACAATGATCCAAAGCACACACAAATCTAATCTAATTGAGAATCTTTGGTATGAGTTGAAGAAGGCTGTGCACAAGAGAAGTCTTCAAAATTTGAATGAACTGGAACAATTTTGCATTGAAGAATTGTCAAAAATCATTAAAGAATCATGCCAAAAGCTCATTGACAAATATCCTAATAATTTAAAATAGATTTTTACTGCTAAAGGTGTATCAACTGGCTATTAATTTCATTTTTCTTGTCAGGGTATGAATACTTTTGAATTAGTATTTTTTTGAGTTTTGCAAAAAATGCCGAAATATATAATTGTACACATCTATTTCTTGTAACTTGTTTTCCTCATCCACAAAAGCAAAACTTTTGCTACAAAACATTTCCAGAAATTATACATTTTCATTGGGGTATGTAAGCTTTTAACTACAATTAGATAGATAGATAGATAGATAGATAGATAGATAGATAGATAGATAGATAGATAGATAGATAGATAGATAGATAGAGATACTTTTTCAAAAGACTTGTCACAAAGACGGCCAAGTGGACGGCGTCAGAACCAGGAAGGAATGAAATATACAAAGACGATGATGTGAAATGAAATGATGAAGACGCCTGTTGGCGCCGGTTTATTGTGGTTTAGAAAACACAGGACACGGCACTCTACGCCAAAATAAATAGACAAACAAAAACAGACTAAACTTAACAAAACGGTGCACGGACAGACACTGACAAACACGGTGAGCAGATACTTTCTGTTGTTATTATTATTATTATTATTATTATTATTATTATTATTATTATTATTATTATTATTACTACTACTATACTTCTTTCCTCCGTCTCCAATCCCGTTCTTCTCTCACCGAACACCCAACCGCCAGTATGTGACAACGTGCATCTATATATACTATTGTGCTGGGATTCAATTACCAATTAATTATTCACTTGAATCCCAGCACGTGAATTAATAAAGTGCAATTCCCCGTGCTCACATATTACTACATTTTACTTGCACGTGAAGTGCTGTGCAATCCTCGTGCCTAAATACAAATATACATTTTAAACACTCGTGTTACACAGACCCGTTTATATCCCATGTACCAATGTCTATACACCAACATTTAAACACACCACACGCAACACATAACAGATAATATACACAGGGGCGGGCACTTTGTTACAAGACTTTATTGACTTTTGGTACAAAACACAATAAGAACAAAAAAATTACATTATTTTTCTTTCAATATTTACAAGACAAAATTTAAAACATTAAGTCATATAAATAAATATTATAAATATATATTAAGGATTTCTCCTTCAGTCTCACTGAGCACACCCCCAATACACCAATTTAACTGGAAAGAGTCTAAGTGGTGTATCACGCAGTGATAACTGAAATCCAGCTTGATTCTACTAATCACTAGCATTCTGAAAACAGTAAGAGCATCTGCTTCCCCAACCTGGGCAATTTGAGCTTTTCTAGATTTTAAAATAGAGAGCTTGGCCTGCCCCAAAAGAAAGTTAAGTAGCTGGCACAGATGCTTCTTTTCCTTAATATAAGGCACACCAAAAACAAAAACACATTCGGAAAAGACCACATTCAGTTTAACAAACACATTATTGAGTACAGAAAAAAGAGAAAGCAATATTTTACAAAAGATATAACTATGAAAGACAGTCTCTCTTTGTAAATAACATGGACATTTGTCAGATACCGTTGGGTCTAGTATGCAGAGCGAGAATCGTGTGCAAGAGTCTCCACTGTAGATCTCCCAGCCTCTTTGACAGGGGGGGTTTATAGAGGCTTCTCCAAGCCGACCTGACCTGCTCTTCCACCTCCAACCGCACTCTCCAAGATGTATCTGGAAGACCCTGTAATTGCTTCTCGTGTCTTAGCTTAACACATAATTCATACAGTGTGTCCCCCTTCACACTTGACAGGGGGAGATCTGTCAAGTTCTCAATTTTAAACAACTGCCCTTTGTCTCCCGTGTCTCAGCTGATAGCTGGGGAGATCTGTATGAAGAGGAAAGGGGTTTCACAGGGGGAAGAGATACAGTTAGTAAAGCCCTTTCTTAGAGTTTCATTCTGTGCATTTGATAATGCTGCATGAATCTGGGAAAGCAGCAGCCCAGCTACCCTCACAGACCGCAACCCCAAGGTTAAAGACAAACTCTGTGGACTTTTCCAATTAAAACTCTCCAGATCTAAAACATGGCGTAACTTGATGACCCTGGCCTTTATCATTACATTTGTAAAAGCCTGTAATTTTAACATTTCTACTTTAAAAAGAGGGATAAAAACCAGAGGTCTCTCCAAAAGCCAATAAAAATCTAAAGCTTCTTCCTCCACCCTCAGACTCTGCCATACTTTCAACACACTCTGATAGTAGGCTGGTAGTTTGGAACAAACAAACAGAGTAGTGTCTAAAAAGAAAATATGCTTCCCAAGACCCAGTCCTCCAACTTGACGCAAGAAGAGTAAAGCCACGTCAACCCAGGGAGGCTTCTCGCCGCTATAAAGCATTTTTTGGACAGCCTGTAGTCTAAAAGCAGCGATCTTGCTGGACAGGTCCAACAACCCCTGACCCCCTTCATCCAGAGGTAGGTACAATATGCTTTCCCTTAGCCAATGCAGACCATCCCAGAAAAAACATAAAAATTCACTCTGGATTTTTTTTAAAAATGCCTGGTCAGGTTCTATACATATGCACCTGTGCCAGAGCATGGAAGCAGCCAAGTTGTTTATTATTAAAACGCCCCCGTATTGCCTCCAAAACTCCTTCCCAGTTCCTCTCAGCTGTTCTCGCACCCCCCAAAAAAACCCCTAGGTGTCTAAACTCTTCCCGACTCCAGAGCAATCCACCGGGCAACTGGAGGCCCAGGCTTTGTCCATTTCCCAAGTAAGAAAGTCCCACTCTTCAACCAATTAATTCTAGCAGATGAGACTCTTTCAAAAAGCTGTTGACTATCACATCTGCTGAGTTTATCAACATCTGCCTGGCTGGTTATAAAAACTGAGATGTCATCTGCATAGGCAGGTACTATTATGGGCTGAGCCAGACTACTTGGGATGGAGAACCCTGTTAGAACATGCCTGAGCCTGCAAATAAGGGGTTCGATGGACAGAGAATAGAGTATTCCCAAACAAGGGCAGCCTTGTCTGATACCCCTGCCAAATGGGAAAGGTGCACTCAGCTCCCCGTTGATCTTCAGCAGGCTGAAAATGTCACAGTACAGAAACTGTATGTGGGATAAAAAACCCTGGCCAAATCCAAAGGCTTCAAACACCTTCCATAAGTACTTGTGATCGACTCTGTCAAAGGCTTTCTCCTGATCAAGAGAGATAAGCCCAGCAGGGAATCCAAAGAGCTCAAAGGCAGCCAATGTGTCTCGAATTAAAAAAATACTGTCAAAAATGCTTCTACTGGGCACGCAGTAGGTTTGGTCAGGATGAATAATATTTCCCATTACAGTGCTCAACTGATTAACTAGGGCTTTCGATATTATTTTGTAATCAGTGGCCAACAACGACACAGGCCTCCAGTTTTTGATATGGCACAAGTCCCCTTTTTTTGGCAGCAAAGTTATCACTGCCCTTCTACAACTCAACGGCAGCTCCCCTTTCTCCAGACTTTCTGCATAGACTGCAAGTAGATCTTTCCCAAGCAACGTCCAGAAAGACTTGAAAAACTCGACAGGTAGTCCATCCAGTCCTGAAGTTTTTCCTCCCTTCAGCCCCATGAGAGCATCAGAAAGCTCCTGTACTGTCAGAGGTCTGTCTAAAAACCTTTCTCCTCTTCAGAGATCTTCGGCAGAGTCTCCAAGAAGCACTGTGTCTCCTCCGGCTGTCCTTCAGCTTCCGCTGTGAACAGCTTTGTGTAGAAGTCCACAGCACATCGTCGGATCTCTCTGGGCTCCCTCAACTCGTCCCCTGACAGTGTCTTCAGGCAATGAATTACTTTGCGCTGTGCACTCTTTTTCTCCATGCCAAAGAAAAACTGTGTTGGCGCATCCACCTCTGCAAGGTATTGCACCTCACTAGCGCCCCCTGCACTTTGACATTCAGTAGCTCAGCCAGCTGCTGTTTTTTTTTTATTTTTGAGGTCTTGAATCATCTTACTATTGGGATTAGACTGTAGAGCTCCCTGAAGCTATAACATGTCTCTCTCCAGCTCTTCCAGAGCCTCAGTCATCCTCTTTGTGGCATTAGCAGTGTACTGCTGACAGAACAAACTGACGTGCACCTTCCCTACATCCCACCACTGAGCCAGAGAAATAAAAGCAGATTTCTTCTCTCTCCACCGGTTCCATAGAAAAGTTAGGCATGCTTAAAAATGTGTATCTTTCAGCAGCTGAATGTTAAAATGCCAGTAAGAAGGTTTTGTCATTTGGGAAGGCAATAAAACATGAACCGTTAAAAGACTGTGATCAGAAAGACCGATGGGAGAAATAAAACACTTGGTAAACAGGCTAAAATTTTGCTTAAAAGTATAAAAACGGTCTAATCTCGCTAAAGAGACCAGTTTTGCACACAATTTGACCCATGTGTACTGTCTATTGAATACTTTCCACACATCGGACAAGTCATGCTTATTTAAAATCATTAAAAGCTCTTTGGCAGACTGTGTGTGTGGCTTAGGGTGTTTTCGATCATCTGAACAATGTACAGTGCAGTTAAAATCACTGGCTAAAAACAAGACTTCCTCACTTCCACAACCGTTCAGAACTGTATCTAAAATCTGAAAGAAAGCAATCCGTTCTCTGCCCTCATTTGGTGCGTAAACGTTAATAAAGACAAGCAAGATTTCACCGACTTTCGCTTGCACTTTGAGTAACCGCCCTTTCAGTACCTCAGTGACATCATAAGAGACTGGTTTAAAGTCTTTTGAAAAAAGGACTGCCACCCCTGCACTCACACTAGATCCGTGACTAAAAAATGTCTCCACCTTCCAATCCCTGGCCCAGTCTATTTGATTCTTAGAATCAGTGTGTGTCTCTTGCAACAAAATTACTTTCAAATCTTTTTGCTCCAGATACTCAAACAACACAGCTCTCTTTAAATCATCCCTACACCCGTTTATATTTAGTGACCCAATCTTAAGAGAGCTCATGTTAGGGAGAGATAGAAAAATACAAACAAGAAAGAAGGAAAGAAACCACTTATCCATGAGAGAAAACTGAAAGAAACGGTCAACTATTCTAAGCAGTTTTAAACTGCTTATTAACCTTTGCAATTAGGTTCTTTAGATGCCAGTGCTCCTGTTCAGAAACACCAGAGCCTGAACCTTTCTGTAACAAAAAACGTGCTGACAGTACAATCATTTTAATATTAGGAAAATGGTCTTCAACTCTGACCCCCCTCCTACCTTTAATAAATTCTAAAAACGTTTTAATACTACCCACGCTGTAACCAGCCTCAGTGCAAGGGGGTTCTGCCATCAGAGAACAATCAGTCTGACTCCCCTCCTCCTCACTGTCAAACTCTGAGCTCTCCTGTGGATCCTTACAGGCAATACTAACACTCCACGGTGTGCTCTCGCAACTTTTTTCAGGTTTTTCAGGTTTTCAGGTTTTCAGCTATCGGTATACTTGAACCATCATCCGTGTAATTTGCTTTTTTCTTAGTGACGACATCTGCAGTCACTTTTCTCTGCCTCTTTTTTTCTCGGGACTTTAAAATGAAACGCCCCACCTTCTCGCTTCCTGCTCCTCATTAAGCTCCATTCTCAGACCCTTATCGTCTCTCTCAGTCAGTTCGTCTTTCTCTACCTGAGTCTCCATTTCTGGCTCAGCAGAGACACCTGCTTTCTCAATCTGATCGCTCCTTTTCTGTTCCACACTGACGCTTGCTGCAGCAGCTGCTGCCAGTGTGGAAGTCTCACCAGTATTAGTGTCATTAAGCCCACTGCCCGATTTTTCAACCCCAGCCGACTCACTCACACTCTCCTCAGCATTGCTGTCCTGATTCAGGCTCCCGTTAGCCTATACTGTGTCCTGCGCCTTACTACCCTTTTTAGCCGGGGTTTCAGAAACCACGGAAGCGCTCTCAGCTCCACGTGTCTCCGGCTGCCCAGTTTCCTCTCTCTCCCCTTGCTCACCCTCATTCTCCTCGCCCGCATTACCTCCTTTCTCAGGACAGTTCTTAACAATGTGTCCCTCCTTTTTACAGTGAAAACATCGCATTTCATCAGTACTGGCAAAAATGACATATTCAATATCATCTGCCTTGAATTTAAGTGCAACGTTCAGTTCCTGATTCACGCCATTAAAAATCACATTGACATGTCTTCGGAACGACACTATATGCTTTAGCTACGGGGATTTACAGCCAATTGGTATTCTCTTGGGGCTGGATACAATTTTACCATACCGGGAAAGCGCACGCTCAATTAAATCATTTTTTAGAAACGGAGGGACATTCGAAAGAATGACTCTTCAGGACGGTACAGACAGCGATGTAACCACAACAAAAGTTTCGTTTACAACAATGCCTTTTTCAACAGCCTTTGCAACAAGACTAGTATCACATAAAAAAGCAACAACTGCTCTGTTCATTCGAGATGCAGACACGATATGCTCACACCCAACCACATTACCTAAAGCTAACATACACTGTTCCAAAGAGGTAAACCCCTCCGTCACCATTTTTACCCCATGACGGCGGCTTAGCTTTTGAAACACAAAGTTTGGGGGAGATTCCCTCCCCTTTGAATTGGCCATACTGGCCTATTAAGCTGACAAAAAGTCAGCTTATTTGTTGACAAACACCTCAGAAAACAAAACCCAATGTAACACCTATAAGAAAAAGTAAATAACCATAAAGTAAAAAGGAAATAAACAAACGTTCACCTATTCACTCTACACACCTCTCGCTCTCCCACAGCAGTACACACTCACTCCTCACTCTCCCAGCATGCACCACTAGATACATAGATAGATAGATAGATAGATAGATAGATAGATAGATAGATAGATAGATAGATAGATAGATAGATAGACATTGAGCTGTTGTCTTCCCCCAGGTCTTATTTATTTACATTACTGTGGCAAAGTGGTTTGCAGTGAGCAGGTGTAGTGATGCAATTGCAATGCAGTAGAATAATGACTCAACTCAGTTCCACCGTGAAGGGAAGCTTTTATTAGTCCTTTAAATAATAACACTGGCAATGCACACCAATGTGTAATGCCCAGTCAAAAACCCACTGAGTTCAGTCCCAAAATAACAAACAATAACAATATACATACATTACAGACAAGACAGTTAATCCAGTGAGTTCTCTTTATGTAAATTAACAAAAGAGTTAATCCAACAGTTCTCTTTGTGTAACTGGTGCAATACAAAGTATTGGTGAACAATGGTGCAGTGTAGTCTGGGTTTGGTGCTGGTTTTTCGTGACAGCTCCCTGATAGTTTAGCCTTCTAATAATAAAGTACTATTAGTACTACAAACAAAACAAAACAAAACACTCCCAGTTCTTTTAAATTTGTTCAGCAGTCCTTTCATAACCATAACAAAGGAACAGACCCCTTCACCACATCCCCTGATATACCTTCAGTCATGCCCCCTTTGGGAGCAAGTGCAATCGTTTTTCCTCTAATCTGCGGTTGCCACTTCACCAACCGCATTAAGGCGATGACTTCTGGTATTGTGACTCTGCTCGCTTTCCCAACTTCCAACTTTCCCTGGGACTGGTATTCCCTAAAGCCAACCCATCCGGTCCGCGGCACACTGTTACTGTTGTACCGTGCCCTCATAGGTCACAAGGGAGATTTATGACTTGGATACACTTTCTCTCTGTCACAGTCACTAAATACAATAAGCAGTTTTGATATTTTAGGTATTCAAACCCAATACAGGTTGATGATTGAAAGGTACTTCACAGTCGTATGTGAGCAGTGCTACACAAATAAATAAAATCCGTTATTTTATAATGAACTGTTGTTGTATTGGTGCCCCCCACCCACAAAAAAACAAAAAATAAAAAACAGACATTGTTTCTGTATGATCAGAATTGATAGTTTGTATGGGATTTTTGTTTTTGTTTGTTTTTGTAAACTGTTCAGCTACTTATAAGCGGTGTTTTAATTAATCTGTCATTCTCTGTTCATTAAATCAATAAAGAAAATAACTGCATTAGCTGGTATTATTAATAGACGTGGTTCAGAACTGCTGGTAAGGTTGGCGGAAGGAGTTAGTCAGGAATATCATTGGGAATCATGGATTGCAGTCGGCTGAGGCATGGATAGCACAGATTTGCCAGAAGGAGAAGAAAAGATCTAGATAAGATTAAGTGACATATGTAAGGGCACAGATAGTGAGTGACCTAGGTGGTCCAGAGAAATAGACCTGTGTTAATAGGAAGCCCATGTTTTACCTAATCCTCCCAGATAAACTATGCAAAATTATCAAGATGCAATCTTCAAGGAATCAGGCTGAAAATTAAGTTTTAAAAAAGTGCCGTGATTCCTTAGCCCAATTTTGATTTCCCTTGAACTATATTTTTTTTATGTTGACATTGGTATTTTAAATACATTTTCATGAATGACTTTTTCATCTCAGATTCCACTAAGTGATCATAAATTAATTAAATTATTAGTAACTAACTAACCTGGATTAAGATAAATCAGTATGTATTTAGTGAATAAATAAGCTTAGAGGCTGAATGTAGTTTGCTTCATATATGTAACTACAGATTTTTTAACATAATGAGTGGTCTCTGGCATTTTATCAATAAAAGTATTTTACAACAGGTGGTGTAAAAACCATTTGATACAAATGCATTTCACGATTCTTTTTAATGTACTAAAACAATAACTCCATTGCAATTTGGCATTAATATGTAAATTACCTTTAAGTTAATTGAGCAAGAGAATACTTTTTCATTCACAGCTGATGCAAACTCAAGCACAATGAGTAACAGAACAATGGAAGAGGGTTAGGATAGACATAAGTGATTGGTGTTCATGACACAAGCTAACACAAATACTGTATTCATATTGCATCCACTGCCTCCTACTATTCCTTACACTCAATTTAACTACAAGTATTTATGCAAAGGTTTTATTTTTAGACAAGTATCCATATGCTACATAAGTAATTTTCTTCTTCATTTTTGTTGCATTAAGTCTTCTTTTAAAAACACCTGAACATTTTAATTTACCACATACTTGCTTTTAAATGTGTATTAATTTAATTAAGGGGAAGCATCAATTTATTATAAATGATATGTATTACTCATACTGACAAATTAAAATAGTTTGTGTATGTGATAATGTTAGTAGGTATGCACAAGTTCAAATAAATACATGCATACTTAAGTACATGTGTATACAGAGATAAATGGTGGTGGACAAAAAGAGCGAATGAGTCCTAGTCAACAATCCGACCTGTGAGAACACTGTATAGCAGGAACAGTGTGCCCTGGACTGGATGGTTTGGCAGTTCATTCCAGTGTCAGTCAGAACCCGGCCATCCAGGAAGGGGGCGGAGTTACAATACCAGAAGTCATCTCCTTTATACGGTAAGCGATGTGTCTGTCATGGATTGAAGGATATGTGATTGCACTAACTATCGAAGGGGGCATGTCTAAAGGTACTTCAGGGGATGCGATAAAGCAATCTGTTACTGTGTTATGGTTACTGCAAGGACCTGTAAAGGAGATGGAGTGTAAACGTACCAGGTTTTGTGTTTTGTTTGTTTCTTGTTTTAACTTGTTATTTGTCATTGTTAGATGGCTATAAACGGGAGCTGTCGCTACAAGCCAGCACCAAACCTGGACTACACTGCAAAACTGTTTCACGGTCGTTGTCTTGCCCCACACCTGCACAAAGAGCACTCACTGTCTGGAGAAGTGACCTTGTCTGTACTGTGTGATATTATTATTAGTGTCTTAATTAATTCAGACTGAAACCCTTATTTTGCACAAAGCAATACACGTGGCTGTAAGTGCTTTGTGATAGTATTCCATTATGAAAGGCGCTATATAAAATAAAGATAGATTGATTGATTGATATTATTTAAGTGCTGTTGACAAATAAAGAGCTGTTTAATTGTGAACTGTGTTGTGCCTGTCATTTCCGGAGCACTGCAAACCACACCCTCACACTTATCCATCGTGACTGAAATTGTCTTGCAAAATGGATTTGAAACTTTTATTACTGCTTTTGTTACAAATGTTATTATTATGTGTATATTATATGTAAGTGGAATGGTTGGATATAGGTTTTGTGCCAATATGGTAAGTGTATCTGTAAGCTACTTGACATCCTTTCCTGTTGAAATACTGTTGAAATACCTTTAATACCGGTAATAATGAAATTAGGACACAGCTAAATGAATAAAGACTCATTGGGTATCACTCTCTTCTCATATAATGTCTTAAAATTTGACTAATATTATTATCAATAATCAGTTTACAAGATGCAACGCATACCAGATTAATTGTGTCTCTCTCAACTGTCTAATGGTCCATTGCAGAAAAATTGTACTTCCACTGCCAACCAGCAGAGGGTACTGTTTATAGCTCATATACTGACAGAATTTATTTAGGAGGCAAGTTACAGTACTGCATGTCTAGACATGATGAGGAAAATTGGCTTTCTCTCGACTAGGGGTGCTGTGCACCTGCATCCATCATATACAGGGGTTACAGTTTTGCTCAATAACTTTCAGCAGCCCCACTATAAAAATTGTTCCAGCAAAAATTGCTCTTGACCTGAAGATTTTGTGACAATCGCTGAACCAGAAATGCTGTTTACATACCATAATAAGAACTGTGTTCATAAGGAGAATGTATTCTTTGTGACAAGCACAATCTATTTTGCATTTGTTAGCTGGCGATTACGCCTTGAGATGACTTATACTCTGAAGCAGTTCTGATTGGTAAAGGCAGGCCTGGATGGCTGCAGGCCTTCCTTTTACTGGCTACTGGCGGACCCCTCATTCCAGCTCTGTTTTTCTGCAGGGAAAGCTGTAACCCCCCCCAGCAAGGCTACAAACTCACTACATCAGCTCTATAGTTTTAAATCCCTCTTTGTACTTTTCTGCCAGAAATGTCATGATGAAAACTCAAAGCCATGAAGCAATTGTATCTAGTGTCTAATCCTATTTTAGCCCACAGCAAGAGTACTGGCCTTTTATAATTAGCTTATCATATTTCTAAGTAACGGCATTTGATTGAACCCTGCAGCTAAAGTAGTACAATATGGCCCAAGTTGCCAAAGGAAGGCTGTTACGCATGTATTACAATAAGCTGTGTAAATAAACAATGAAATGAAAAAGGAAGCATTATCTAAGTGCACAAGGACACTTTGTTCCTAAGTGCACCCAATGAATTTTAAAGATCCTTCTTCCAAAGGGAAATAAAATATTATGGAGTGACATATTTGATAGATGGGAGGGTTCTGGAAACCACATTATCAATTACTTTTCTCCTTGTTTGGCCTCAGTCCAGTAAGTTTTATTTGAACAAGCCCCATGCTAACATCGTTTTGATTGCAGGAAGTCATTGGCTGTTGTTAAAGGATACAGTTTCACAGACGCTGTTATTGTTATACTCTGATTGGCTGTTTGATATGACAGCCAGTATTTTTAGCAGCTCAAAGCAGCATGAAGTTTTATTTACACAAAGTATCCCTATTCCTGTCTCAAGGTCATGCAAATGGTACAGAATGACCTTCTTTTTTTCATGAGAGAATACTAATTTCTTATACCTCGTTGAATGGTTTACACCTTTTATGACCCAACATGAAGATTTGTAGAAAAAAGACTCACCTTTTATTTATATGAAAAAAAACTAGAGCAGATTGGAGAACTAAAATCAGGAGACACAATAGACAGGTGTTTATAGTCATGCCATGGGGTAATTACCTCTGCTCTTTTATATTCTCACAAGTACTTTTGGAATGTTGTGAAAGCTTGCTGAGCAGACAGGAATGCCATTTTACATCTCAGGATTTCAATCTAGAATCTTTCAGACTAGAGGCACCTATGAATGCTGTTAACTGAACCTAGACATCCACAATATACTGTAGAATTCAACCTTATTCTAATTCCAGATCTTCTTTGTATATAAAGGGATGGCATGACACCACCACAGAAGTTTTGGCTTATCTAACTGACGTAGTGCTTAATTCTGGTACGGGCACAGAATAAGTCAAGGGAAATACAATGTGACACAATAAAAATAAATTCTCATAGGGGGCTCGATATGCTGCACTGCTAGATAGTCCACAGCATGTGTGGAGATACCCCAGCCAAGTGATTTCATGCATGCCCTTATATAATGTATAAACCAAAGAACAGACAGGAAAAAATGATGTGGACTTTTTAAGTTATTTAATAACATGACCTTCGTTTTCTAGGGAGTCTTTTTTCAGTTCATTTTTTTCACACACTGCATTTTGAAACTGGTGAACAGTTTTATGTTTAGTAAAAGGGCTTATCTGGTAAATTAAAACATACTATGTGACCAAGTGTACACTGACCTCTAACTTCTCACATTGGATACTGGTTTTTGGTCTGAGCTGGCCTGCTGTGTGTGTGCCAAAGATCTTAGATAAAGATCCATCTTTTCCAATTGTCTTTCCAGACATCCAGGTGATAATTTTATCATTAGCATTTTATAATGAGGTAAATATTTACTTTACCAACACAGAAGTGATTTATTGCAGTTATCATACCACTGAGAATTATTAACATCCAATTACTATACTGGATGGTTATTATACAAAGAATACGTCCACCCATTCAAATATAGGCAGCATTGATCCCAGGAAGATGTGTGGCTTGCTTTCCTTTGCTGTTGATAAACAAATAAAGGTATGCAACTAAAATACAGGTGTATGTGTGGTAAGAGAGAATGCTCTGGAAGCAGTGGTCTCCAATATTTGGAATCTTCTTTCCACTTAAAAGTAATTCACTATTAATTAGTAGCATACGTTTGCCCAATTATTAGACACATTTAGTATGTCTAGTCAAACTCCTGAATACACAACACTATTTTATTTACTTCTTTGTTGGACGTTTAAATTTGAAGAAATTCACTACATATCAACTTTAAAAACAACTGTTTGAAGAAAAGTGAGGATTTGTTGTGTAATACTGAGAATGTCATTGTTATTAGTAGTGAGGTAGTAGTAGTCGTAGTGGTATATGTAGTTGAAGTATCATAATCAAAGTACCAACAGGTGTAATAGTAGTGTCAGTGCTCCTATTAAAAAGGAAGAAATGTCAGCTTTGTAATGATACATAGACTTACAGGAAGGCATCTTAGGACAAAAAACTCAGACTAGCAACATTTTGGAATTCATTTTATATTTATTTGCTGCATCTTAATTGCTGACAATGCCACTACTAAATAGGGCAAGAGAAGTTTGAAGCAGTATAATGTAGACAAACATGCACACATTTTCTTTTCAGTTCATTCATGGTCATGAGTTGAAGGAACAATCAGTAAGGCCAGTGCAATGCTCCAGTGGTGGAAGGCAGCCATTTGTAGTAGAAGGCAGAGAAAGAGGCGTAAAACCAACACATGATTTCAGTTAGCAATGTTTGGCAACTGATCAGGAGTGAGAATGGGGGTCTGAAGCCACATACCAGCTGTGTCTCTCCCAGGGGGAGACAGCTCAGTCCTGTTAATCTGCTGGGCAGAAAATTCAGATGATATTGGGCTCGGTGGTGCAGTGGTATCATTTACTCGCTATTCGTGCCTTTCATCTTTGGAGACCTAGATTCCAGACACAGAAAAATATGTTTGGTAGGCTCATTTTAGACTCAAGTGGTACTGTATATCACAAAATGTCAACCTGAATTGGCTGACTCTCCTTGGGAAAGGCCAGCACCATGCATGAACGCCATGAACACCAAACCCAAAAGAGAACAGAAAAAGGGTGACAATGGGGCATAGTTGATGTAATACATCTTTTTGACCTAAATAACATTTTTACCATGCTATCAGCTTTCAATTTTAATGAATGTACAGCTCATGTAAATATCTCACCGGCTGGTTCTTCTGTAAGTGACGCTACCATGACAGAAACCTGAAGTTTGGCAAATCTCAGGCAATGTAACACCTTCAAGCAAGTCATGGCCTGGATTAAACCGCCGTTTTATAGCGCTAAAGCCACTTATTGTCGAGATTTTCTTTTCTTGACTTTATTTATTAATTATTGAAACTATGGTATCTCGAGCAAACGGGCTGCAGATACTGGAAGGCAGACCAGATTACTGTATTTTACCAAGTGGTAGAGCCGCGGTACCACAAAAAAACAAAACAAAAAAACAAAACAAAAAAAAAAGATGTTGTCTCTTTAAGTCGAAATTCAACAACCCTAATTAACCAGAATTCCAAACGGTGTTAGTTGTCGGCAAAGTACAGACGAAACAAAATGGGAGAAATTCCACTTGCCGTTTTCACTCCCAGTAAGAGAATAACCCCCACGTTACTTTGACTGACAGCTGAACAAATGTTACCCCTGTTCCTCGCTCGCTTATAGAACGTCAGCAAACAGGGGCGTTCTGCTCTGGGAGGAGCGTGGCTTAGAGCTGCTATTGGACACTTTTTGATCAAACGTCATTACTCCACGTGGGATACGGATTGAAAACTCCTCCTCGCTTCTTCTACGATTGGCTTTAACTGCAATGATCGACAAAAACACGGGGTACAGGCTTCGTATACTCTCAAGTCTGATTGGTTGTCTTTAAAGCATGCTACATATCTTAGCTCTCTGCTCGCCTCGGGACCGTTCGCGGAGCCTTTAGGAAATTGTAGTTATCAGGCAGAGGGTTTCACGTTGAAAATCTAAGATCGAAAGACTCGTTGCGACTACATTACCTAGAAGGCCACAGCTGCCCCCGATAGTTTGTTGTGAATATTTATTAGAATTTTAATGATTTGCTGCTGCTAAATTTGGTCAAAGAAGTCACTACAGAAGGCTTGTTGTTAGAGCTACATAGGGAGCTCTTTGCAGACGTTTGTTTTCGCAGCGATGGGTCTGGATTTTGTTAGGAAATGTGCAAATAAGGAAAGAAATAAGTAAAACAAAATAAAAATAAATAAATAAGAAATCGATTGAACTTAGTAAATGAGCAGAACAATTCAGAAAACAGAGTAGTATAAAAACTAAAAAGGATTATAAAGGAAGAAAATTATTCATAAAAGAAAATCTTTGGAAGGGAGATGGGATGCTTTTTTATACGAATGTGAAATTCCGATCATTACAACCCGGATTAATAGTCGGCAGACCCAGAACCAGCAAAAAGGTTAAGAATTATCACGCTCGTCGTTAATAAAATATTGACATCATCCTGTCGAATTTACATTGGAAGCGAAGATCCTTGCTGCTGTATTTCATATAAAACACCTGGCAATGTCGCAACGTTCTTTGCGAAGGGATAAGCGGATACAAAGCGTTCTTGCATGAAACTGTATAGGAAACTAGTCTACGCTTCCGAGAAGACGGGAGTGTTAATGAGGGCTGTCGAATTTATGTGAATAACTGAGAAGTTGTTACTTTTTACCATCCTGGTAGGAATAAATACGATATTGATGATTCGAGACCTGAGCAAGATGTACCCCCAGGCTAGGCACCCAGTAAGTATATGGGAAATCCTCGCTTCTGATGCTGGTACCCACGCGAAATTGACTGCTAGGTTGTTTCATTTTTTTGTCATCCCGCACAGAACTAAGAATTCAGTCGGCTGCTTTGCCACTGCACCCTACAGCAAAAGTGTTGCAGTAGTTGATTTATGTGAATTTTCTCAAAAAAGGGATTTATTTTCTTTGAATAAGACAGCGGTAGACTCTGCATGGTTTGTGGTTATAGACCATGTAACCATTACTTGGGGGTGTACACAGGGAGGTACTGCTGTTTACGTTTAAAGGGTGGTTTGTAGAATAGCATACTTTGCATGCTTGCACTAGTTTCAATTCACCATGCACTTAGGTGTTTTAGATAATTCTGATTTTTAATTCTAGGCTCCACATCAACCAGCCCAGCCCTTTAAATTCACCATATCGGAGTCCTGCGATAGGATTAAAGAAGAGTTTCAGTTTTTACAGGCTCAGTACCACAGGTAAACTCTCTATCAAGTTCTTAGATTAATAATACAATAGTCTCATTGTTGCCATTTTTTTATATCATTTTCCATATGTACAAAAACGTGTGTGTATGTATGTGTGTATATATATATATATATATATATATATATATATATATATATATATATATATATATATATATATATATATACACACACAGTTCACTTGTGTACAGTCTGTTTTGCTTTTGGAATTATAAAAATACAAAATAATCTACCTAATAAAATCACCCTGACATCTGGGATCCAAGCAAAATGTTATAATCGCCAACAGAAAACAAAGGAGATTTTCATTCTGTTTCTCTTTCGACTTTATAACTTCTGTAGGCATTTTTTTTTTCCTGTTTACATTTTATATTTCTAATGCACCCGTTTTAACATGTTTACATTTGTTTTCTTCCATTTATAATCGTGTACCTTGTTCAGATCAAGCCGCACAAAGAACAGTTTCTTTGTTTGATAATAAAAAGAAGCGTGTGAAATAAGTCACTACTTCAGTTAGCTTGAAGCCGCCAGTTCAATAGCTTAACTGTTGTTGTTGTGATTGCTCTTATTATTATTACAGTATATGGCTGTTTCCCCGAGTCAGTTTCCTGTCCACAATAGAACATTATATTTTAAATTGTTGTATGTCATCAAGAAAGACATTTCTGAACAGGATCATCTCTTGCAGAGATGGTACACTATGCCATAATTAAATGTGGATTTATATTTCTTAGGTAGAAAACACTTGTAGTTCTTTAATCGGTGCATTGGCCTGAAGTATGTGGGTTTTCAATTTACAAAAACACACATTGAAGAATATTTGTGACAGACTGGAGCTCTGTAAATTTAGTAGTCTTTAATACCATTTGTCTCTTATATTAAACAGTTTGAAGCTGGAATGTGAAAAATTGGCCAGTGAGAAGACTGAAATGCAGCGACATTACGTGATGGTGAGAGAACAGCATAACACATTATTACAATTTTCTCTCTGTTTGCTGCAGATTTTTTTCTTTTTTGCGATTACAAGCCAGAGTGTAGAGTACTATATTTTATAAGACTAGCAGTGCAGAAAGGGGTCATTCACTTCTTCATTGTTTATACAAGGGTGCCACTGTGTCAGTGGTAATCTGTTAGTTTCTCAGTCGGGGTATTTTTTGTACTTCAATAAAGCTTTGTGGCAGAACGTCTTAGATTTAACGTGATGCCTTTGATGCCTTTGATTTCACACTACACCATCAACCACCTCAGCCCTGAGTTCAGCCCTGCCTGCATTCACGTTTGCCTTGCTCTACAGTCTAAGGGGTGAGGTTCTTCTCGGTTGGTCACGATCGTTTCACACCACACATTTTCCTCCCAGGACGCGCTGATGCGTGACCCATGCCCCTCAATGTGTTTTTTTTTTTTTTTTTTGTGGCTACTGCCACGCATGTTTTCAACCAGAGGCGAGCGTGACACTGGGTTGAAAATTCTGAACCATAGTCTCTGGCAGGGGTGAGTTTGCCCAGGTTGAAACTGGCAGTGTGAACGCGCTTGCCTGTTTTTGTGTGCCCGGAGGTGAACAGGCGTGTGTGAAAAGCCCTGTTGAGTGCTGCCATGCAAACATGTTTGACTTAATTAAGAAACACAATCTCTTTTCAACTTCACAATGCTTTGTGCTTTGTGCCATTACCTCAGTCTTAATTTCTTTCACAGTATTACGAGATGTCGTATGGACTGAACATAGAGATGCACAAACAGGTAAGTTTTCTTTTTTGAATGACTTTGTTAAACTTACAATATGGGGGGTGGGCAGTGGGGACTTGAACATTCAGCATTGACTCAAATTTAAGCAAATTATGTTAACTCCTGCAGAGAAACAGAGTAAATTGCATTTCTTCAGATAAATACTTTAAATAGCTTAATGTAATGCTCAGTGAATGCTATTGAAATGCTCTAGAAAACCTTTGTTTCAGTTTAATGAAAGAAAGTGGAGCAGATAACAAATATAATTTTAGCCCCCCCCCCCCCCCCCCCCCCCTTTTTTTTTTCATTTTTCAGTAGTTATTTCTAAGACTGAAAAATAATTCGGGTGTGCTCAGTTTCCTTTATCTTGTTAACCATTGCTGTAGATTTGAAGAGGTCATTAGAGGCTAAAATTGTTCTTCTGGTCTGTTGGCATTACTTAGGCAAGGTCTAATCAGGAAGTCAAAGCTGTTTTTCTTCCTTTATTTTTTTTAAAATCCACCCAGTCAGAGTGGCTCATAGGAGATAATGAGGATCAAATTGTTACCTCGCACAGACTGGTCATTAGTTCAGGCTGGGGATCATCTAATGGCAATTTGAAACAGCGAGCGGCAATGGCTTTCTATTCCCTGCAGGGAAAATAGATGAGTTTACACATGCCCACGTAACACTCTCTGGGGCATAATGTATGAAACAGCAACTGCTGACCTTTCTTACCCGCAGGGAGATCATTTGATTTTGTCAGCCACTTAATGCAAAATACAACTCTGTACACAAAGAACATGCAAACAGTTGAACTTGGCATCACAATCCTCAAAATAATGGGGTGTGTTTTTTTTTCTTTCTACTGTCCCTAGCAAAATACAGAATTGGTTATTAAATTAATAAATCTAAGGTATCCAACAGGAGAAGCAACAACTGGGTGATTAATTTCTAGGTGTTGCTTTACAATCTTCTGCAAGAATAATCTTAAATTGTCTATAGCAATTTCCCTCAGAGTTCTGAAAAAAAATTTACACCAGTAATCAGAATTATTAACAAACATATCCTTGCAGTTGTGTTTTTTTTCTTGGTGTAACACTTTCTCCCTCATTGCTCCCAGTAGATTGACATGCATAGTTAATTTTTTATTGATCTTTCTAGAAGTTTCCTGTTGAAGGTACATGTTTACTGAATTTACACAATAAACTCCCATTAAATGGGACTCTTCTTGTTTAAAAAAAACAAAAAAAAAACAGCACTATCTAAATTAAAAACCCTAATTATAGTAAGCAAGTTAAAGGATGGATGCAACTTCTTGTTTTTTTTTTAAATAGTTCAACAGTAATTTGTCAGTTGGCGCTTGCCATTTTCATGTTATTTAACTTTAGACAATGTTATTTAACTTCAGACAAAAATAAATCCATAAGGGGCATACCTGTTTCTTTTCCTTTTATTTATTTATTTATTTATTTATTTTTTTAAGCAGACAACCTTGGTTACTGTACTCCTTGGCTGGGAAACGGGCAGTAATGCAAGATTGCCTTGCGGCACAATTGAACCTAGTTGTGGAGATTGTTAGGCTTATTCATTATTAGATTTGTCTTGCAGGAGTAGGGGTCTGGTATGAGGGGGAATTACTGGAGGTATGCTAGTAATTGCTGGCCCTGATATTTGAAACCTTTGTGTGTTGCTCTGGTTCTCCATGGCTGCCAGTGGCTAGAGCTTGCTTATTTTCTCACAAAATTTCGTACTGGAACAGAAAATGATTTCTGTGCTGGAGTCACGACTCTGTTACTTAACAAGTTGACAAAAAGGATAATCCTGCAGTAACCATGTGGGAGTTGATACATGCAGTGTGTGTGTGTGTGTGTTATATTGGTATATTTACATGTTATGTGAAAACGGTTGGTAATGCCTCGGTTGTTTTGAAGGAGGTTTTATGTGAAACTTGTGATGAACGATTTTTATTGCATTTGAGTAAGATAACAAAAGTGATTTTAAATGTACTAATTCATGTTTACTGTAATTTGACTGCTTCTCTTGTAGCAGTAGACGACATTACCTTTACAGCTAATTATTCTGCTCTGCCTCAGTGAAACGTTCCATTCAGACTAATGTAAATTTTAGTACTAGACTCTGGCAACAGCAGAGCTGCTGAAATATTAATTGACTAGAAATGAAAGGGCCCGGCTGGCTGATGGGATATCCTAGTCAGCTGTACCAGTCAATCGTAAATGATGATAAATGGCATTAGGAACCCTTTTAGCAAACTAATAACTACGAGCAGGAAAGCAGTATAGATTTGCAGTATATCTGATACCCTCTAGTACCAAGTGGATTGCCAATACTGCTTGTCTAGCATTTTCTAAGGGCAATAGTAGTATTGATTTCTGACTTACAAGGAATGGCTCAATTTTCACCACTGAAACGTATTGCAGGCTGTTAAGAAGAAATTGACTTGAAGAGGCCTGACTGCTGCCCATCATGGAGTAAATAAAAGAAAACTACCGGAGCATGGTGGAGCAGTGAGATGGAGGCCCTCAGCAATTTGTTGCTATTAATTTACCACGCTCGACAGCAAATCAATCGGCATCTACTTCATCTGTTTGAAGAAAAGGTGTCCAGGGCAGATAAAAAGCCCTGCGTGATGCTGGGAATAGACTGGATTTGCCAAAAGAAGGCCAGAGTTTAATGTGTAAATAAGTGAAATCAGGGCTGCCTGTTAGTGAGAAAGCTTAGAATAATTTAGTGAGATGTAATAAAAAAATAAATGCTCTGGAGCTAAAGCAAGACGAAGAAGAAATTATTGATTAATCCCAAGGAATGCCTGGACATGTTAACACATTCTACTTTCCAAGAGCGATTGGACTCTTGCTGATTAACAGGCAATGAAATTATGCTAATTGCGTAATTTTAATGTTATGATCACATAAGGTTAATTAGCATTTTTGCTTTACTGTACTGATGCAGTTCTGTTATATTAATGTAAAAAAACAAAAAACAAAGTGGAAGTTATTAGGACTGCATTTTTTGCAAAAAACATATACGATAATGTATATAATAGTGTGGGAAGTGCTTGCTGTTTTGAAGATTTCCCCCCTTTTGCCCACTGTGAACCATCTGTTACCACAAATGAGCATATTGTTTGTAACTAGAGCAAAGCCAGACTTGAATGTAAACGCACATATCATGTATTGCCTCCAATCAGGATTTTGTGTTGTAACATCTTTGAGAGAAAAAAAAAAGATAATCTGATCTGATTAGTTCAGGTGTTTACCCCCTTGCTATGCACTTTCTGGATTGGGGCTGTACTCATTTAAAGTCCTATTATAGTTCAACAGCTGCTTGGGTGGGGCTCCCAAGTAAAGGCATCCGGTAAAGGCACTCTGCCCGGTGTGCAGGATGTACCCTATAGCTTGGAGATCACCAGTTTGTATCCAGGATATGCCACTGCCGACCATGGACGGGAGTTCCCAGGAGGTGGCGTACAATTGCCCAAATGCTGCCCGACCAGGGTAGGGGTTAGGTTGGTCATGTAAACACATAATGTTAAATAATTTAAAATGTGAGATTGACATATCTCATCTTAGACAGAGTGGCCTTATTGCCAAGTGCCATATTCTTTGATAAAACCCACTTGACTTCACATAGATGTGTATATCATACTGTATGTGTGTGTTTGTGCACATTATATGGTAATGGTAGCAGGTCGTGTGTAAGATTCATGTATACTGCATGTAAATGTATTTTAAAAAAGCAATCCAGAATATTTTATAATATGTGACATGGTGACGCTTAAATCATAAATATTGAGGTCAAAGAAAGGGCAGACACAGTCAGATAAAGCACTGTGCATAAAGATTTTATTTTTTATGGTCACTGCCTTGGAAGTAATCTTTGAATGGCACTCCCTGCAAATTAATTTTCAAAACTATTGTATATTTGTCATTGAGTACGTTGAGTAGCTTGCAGGGTTACAAAGGCGCTTAAACCTGATCTGGATTTATAAAATCCAATCACTGCTTGTCATACACAGTCACATTTGTTATGTAAACAAAAACAAACAGGCAAGTTCGAACTGTTATTGAAAACAGCTTACCCCTTCTATTAGGTTTCAGGTCTATTTGACCCAACTCTAGTTTCCAATTAGCTTAAATGCTATTTTTCTTTTCATTTTCTGTGTAATATTTTATGACTTTTCCTAAGTTGGGGTCATGAACTTATACACTGAAAACAGAATATTTTGAGATGTGTTTTTTTTTTTTTTTTTTTTTTTCAGAACGGGTCATGTATACAAATAAGATGTTTCTGGTCACTGTGACCCGTGGCATTTATCTGTGTAGATTTGTGTGCAGGAATAAAACAAACTTCTTTAATCTTATTATTATTATTATTATTGTTATATGTGTTATTATTTCTGGAAATAGCTGCACCTGTCTGGAGATATTTATAAAGAGAAAAAACAATCTATATCTATCTCTACAAGGCAGAGCCTAATTGTCTCTGTCAGTATTGCAACAACATCTCTCTGGTAAAAACATTCCAAAATGAGGAGCTCCCAGGATGACAGTCAAATAATTTTTATTAAGCTCCTGTACTAAAGGAGCATAAAAGAGTAAAACCTTTGCAAAAAACATTTAATCAATTTAAGCCTGTTTTAAATTAGTTTGAAATTGCACCGGGTCAATATGACCGAAAACATGACAGATGTACCTACATTCTGAACATAACAGGGGGGTTAAACAAACCAAGAAAACGTAATCACTTTAGCAAAAACAAATTTACAACACTGCATTTGCAAATGCAAACAACCACCACATTCCAATGGTTTCGCTTTGGGATTAGATTTGTTTTCGGGATTATGGTATAGTCCTCATGATTAGCTAATCATGTATTATTCTGTTATTAGGAACACTGTTTCTACCCCAGGGTCCTTTGAACACAAAGGGCGGTAAGCAAGCAGAGGTCTAAAAAGGGTAAAAAATGTGGTAGTATTTATGAGACCATACTTTGGTAAAC
Source organism: Polyodon spathula (assembly GCF_017654505.1). Classification (NCBI taxonomy): domain Eukaryota; kingdom Metazoa; phylum Chordata; class Actinopteri; order Acipenseriformes; family Polyodontidae; genus Polyodon; species Polyodon spathula. Next base: position 62,678,583 of record NC_054535.1, read on the forward strand.
CACAGGCTTGATTGTGACGTTTAGTGGCTGTAAGCATCAGCTACACAAATATAGCTTGTGCAAAACTGTGGTTTAGACATCAGTCATACAAACACTCTGAAGAAATGAGAAATAAAGACTGCAGCTTTTTTCTGCTTTACAGTGGGTTTTCATTTTCAGGGGTATTTGTGTAAGAAATGTAGTTACTAGAAGAGCTTGTTTATAATGAGATTGTCTGTTGTAGTCATGAGGAAAGACTAATGAATGAAGTTCTTTAAGTGCAGTAATGTTAATTTTTTTTTTAATTTCCATTTCTTTCCTTTTCCAGACATGTTTGCTCTTACGTTAACACTGATGTTAGATTTAGCATACATTTTGGTTACCTAAGATTAGTGTGAACAGCCATGAATGTTTTACATGATGCAACTCAGGAAATATAATGTATTCAACTTTTAAAGACATCCTGTTCACCTCAATTCAAGTGCCTATCAATTAATTTGAGTTATATACAATATGTCTGTTCCCCCCTCCCCCTCCCCCCGTTCTGAACATTGTGAATACTTAATTGAAGACAAGGCTCGGTGCGTTAATCTAATGGGCTGGAGATGCTTAAGTGCAATTTCAGGCTTCTGTTTTCAGCAGCACACATTCCCTGTAGCTTGGTTGTTAAACGCAACAAAAATATTTAACTTGCTACCTACATATTAACCACTTTAGGCCTCCTACCTGCCTGCCTCGTGTGGGAGACATTTGAGCGCTTGATATTAAAATAATTTAGATGTTAAGGCCTGAAGCACAGTCAACATTTCCAGGAACTAATAAAGCCTCACATCTGCTTTATTTATTGATTGATTGATTGATTTATTCTATTTTTAAAGCCTCAGGGGGAAAACATGTGTTTTCTTAGTTTGTATTTCTTCACAAAGTTCATTGTGAAAATATTTGTTACACTGGTAAGTACTGGTGGGCAAGCTATTTTTTTACGTGTAAGTTTATTGACAGCATTGATTTTATACTACTTTTGTATTGCCAGGCTTACAACTTGTCAATTGTAAATGGTTAAGTCATGTTTCTCGATTTTATACAATATGTGAAGTAATTTAAAATAAATGCTATATTTATGAAAATAGAATATGCCATTGTTAAGTAGTGTGCTGTCATTGAAGCCACTCTGAACAAATGTCTATAAAATGTATCTAACAGCAGCTCACTCTGTGATTTTAAATGCTGTAAAACATGCTTTAGCTTCCTGAAAGTAATTGTATTGACCGTTGAATTCTCACACCTTTTGCTGTATTAACCGTTTTATGTTTTGTAAATGTAGGTACTGAGTGTGCTTTAGTATGTGGGTTAATTTGTAATAATTTGCATACATTTTGGGTTGTGTCTCATATGGTCCCTATATAGCTTGGATTTCAAAATTCTGTTTGATATGCTTCCTTGATTTAATCTTCAGTCTCCAATAGCTCATTCTTTAAAGTAGACCAACTAAAGCCCCACTGATATTGACATAGATTATGCTGGTCAAATCAATGTAAATTTGTAAGTCTTGCATATTTGTTGCCAGCCACAAAGTACCATTTGAAAGACGATGATCTTGTTTTAAATGGATAACTGCTGGTTATTTAATATGTTATGCCTCTTTTCCACTGTACAACTGAGCCTTGCCAGGGTTTCACGGTGTGGTTAAGGAGAGCCTGGATTGTTTTTCCACTGCAGAGCCGAGCCGTGCTGCTGACGTCACGTGCAACGAAAGACAGTTGTTATTAATTAACAATTGGTGTTCAAAAATTAAGGCCAGCGATACAGCTGTATCTTGTAGCGCTATATTTTGTAAGGAATATTTAGGAATTTTTTTCTAATTGCAGATTAAACTGATTTTTATATCAACTTAATAAAGCGTAAGGATGACAAGTGTGGTGGAGTTTTTGTGTTTTTAAACATTTACACATGTGTAACGTAAGCATGATCAATTCGCCTGGTTTTTGTGGAGAATGCGACATTGCTTCCAGCAAAATAGTTGCAAGTCTGTGTCCAAGAACAAGAGTCCAAAACATTGTAATAATTGTTGTTCTTCAGATCTGCTCCACTTTTGTTATTGTGGGCTTTCAGCTTTTTTTATTCCTACTTCGGTTTCTTCACCTTTTGACAGCATTGTTTGAAGATGCTGTTTATGCTTATTTGCTTCAAATCGTCAGAAATTCGGGCATAAACCATTCTCATTTCTGACACACGACTCCAGATATTCCAAAACACTTCTATCTGCTCTCAGAAAAACTAGAGCCAGCACTTCCTCAGCGTCCCAAGGCTGTACTTTTCATTCCTCACAACTGCTGCCCGCCATGTTTGTATTTTCTGGAGTGTTCTGACTGACGCAATGTAATGGTGAAAATCCTTAACCCCGCCCTTGACCCGGCTTGGCTTCAAGCCAGATTCAGATGTCTTGAGGCCCGAGTTTCATGGCTTGGTTCGAGAAATAGCCAGTGGAGAACCACTTGTACCTGTATCGTATCGAGTCCTCACCAGTCAGTTGTGCCAGTGGAGAAGTGGTATTAGGCTTTCTTTAATTTTGATAGCTAGACAATTAAAAGTTAAATGGTGAAATCGAACCCCCCATTTCACTGTTATTTAACCTTGATTACTTGCAATGTAATCTGTGCTGAAGGTCTTCATAGCAGGTCTGATCTGGCACTCCAGGGGCAACAAAACCTGTCCCAGGAATTGGGTCTTATTATCTAGAAGCAACCTGGAAGCTATTGATTATATTGGTAAATTGGATTCTGAAAATCCAGCCTCCCTGATACACTGCTTTATGCAGTGTCTTGTGCTGAATAAGTATCCAAGACAATGCGCTTGATTGAAGATTGACGTTTGCTGTATAGAAATATCTTGAACTAGTAAGGAATTGGTGTAAGAGGGTACAGTGAACAGTAACTGCTTTTCTGTAGGAACCGTAGGAGAACACTGTCTCCGGTGCATGTCCAGGAATGTATATTTATAACCAGAGACATGGATAAGAGAGTAGAAGACGATGGACATCAAAATATGCTGCGATAAAATTAAACTGATAAATGCGAGTCTGGAGCCAGAAGCGTGATTCTTGCTCTGTTAACTGTTATGCAGATGATATTCTTACAGGAGCTCTTATTATCTTGATGTATATTTTGTATAAGAAACTGATTTCTATAATTTAATTATTCTATTGAAATATATAAAGTAGAGATTCAGGTTTATAATAAAATAATAATAATAAAAAAAATGACATTTGCATAAAATAAAAAAATAACATGCAAAAACGAATTTCGGTCTTTGACAAAAGTATTTGGGCACCATTACATTAGTCTTTTACAGCTTGCATTCTTTTTTTGTATTTTGAAACAAGTTCCTGACATCTTTCCAGAGATATATTTTTGCCCATTCTTCAACAAATACAGCTTTGAGTTCTGCAGTCGACTTTGGTTTCATTTTTGCAACAGCAGCCTTCAAGAGAATCCATAACATCTCGATGGGATTAAAGTCTGGGGTCTGAGATGGCCAATCCATAACTGTAATCTTCCTTTTTTTTTCAGAAATTCATTTGTAGACTGCAGAATGCTTAAGGTCATTGTCTTGCTGGAATACAGACTTTCATCCAATAAGCCTTCAAGCACTTGGTAACAAATGAGAGTGCAAAATTTCTTGATATCGTTGATCGTTTACAATTCAAAGGTCACCAGTGCCTGAGGAAGAAAATCAAGCCCATACCATCACACAACCTCCACTATGTTTAACACTGGCCATGATTAACTTTTCTTTAAATTCTTCTTTCTCTCTTCCTCCAAACATAATGTTGCTTTCTTGCTGAAAAAAAGTTATTTTGCATTCGTCTGACTGTAAGTTTTGGTCAAAGAACTCCTTAGACTTCAAGTATTCAATGGAAAATTCCAATCGCTTTCTTTTGTGTATTGTTTAACAAAGGTTTTTCTTGGTTTTTGGTTTTTCGCCTGTGGACAGCCATCTTGTTAAGGTATCGTTAAATTGTTCATTCATGAATTTCTTGACCATCTTTCAATTCTTGTGTCAAATCTTTTTCAGTAATCCAAGGATTTTGCCAGACTGCTTGACTGATTCTTCTTCCATGTTCTTGCATGAATCTTTCTTGGTCTTCCACACCTGGCGCTAGTTACAGTAGTTCCTGTTCTCCTTTGTCAGTTATAGGCCACACAGTGCTTTTCGGTAAACTGAGTCTTTCTGCTATTATGGTAGTTTCTCAGTTTTCATTTAGTTGTATTCCTGCCATTTTGAGATCATTGCTGTACTCTCTAGTTTTAACCATTTTTGTTACTTTTTTATAGCAAATTTCCAGTGAATTTTTCAGCACTTGATGAGTGTGTATTTATTTATTCTATAATTATCAGGTGGTATTTTTCAATCATGATAACTGTAAGTAATTTAGCAACAAAGATGTAATTTATGCTGCTTCCTATATGCAGTAAGCTTGCATTGCAGCAGCACCAACTGCAGTGAACTTAAGCAAAACAAAGCTTTATTTAGCAGTCACCATTCCAAGCAGGTTAGCGGTCACATTTTACTACTACTACTAATATGAACTTCAGTTTGTCAAGTGATCCTGGAGATTGGTTTGGCCCTCATGACACATCAACAGTCGCTTGCACAGTTTGTATTCAACTTTTTTGTTGTCTGGGTACTTAACAAAAAAACAGCAGAAGGTCTACGCTTTGAAGGTTAGAAGGTTTAGAACCTTAGTTTTAAAACTACCTTTGAATTCCTGGCTAGCAAACAAACCTTCAAATACAGTCCTACTTGGCTGTAGAGAATAACTGATTGTTTCTACCGCCTTCTAAGTGATGTACTACTAACCTTTGCTTGTACTTTTATTTCATCTACATTTCTTGGTTAGGCCTGGCATATGATTTTATATGCATATGCTCTGTGACGAGAATAGAATGACTATAAATCTTTTAGCTAGGTACAATTTTGTTCTCCAGTAAAGC